>NC_086332.1:37367325-37673364 GCF_032445375.1 Bacillus rossius redtenbacheri
ATGACTCCACACAGCTCGCATTTCACCGTACAGTTTATCGTGTGCCGGAAATTAGGCATTTCGTCACCTTTTTTAATTTTTTCTATAATTTTAAAATTTTTTGGGGTTTCTTATTTTTTAAATTTATCTGGTTGTTAATGGGGGTGATTTACTTTTGTTAGGCCGGTGTACGCCACGGATTTAAACTTTGTGCCAGTGGACCGAAGCCCCTTCCCAGGGGGGCCAATCTGATATTTTGCTGTCTAATGTGGACATGGTCAGCCCGGTTGAAATTTCTCTCGCCTGCATTCACGTCCCGAGTTTGTAATTTTAATTCCCTGCATGACCAAAACTGCATAGAGCAACTTCTGGGCTGCAAGCTGCTACTTCTCAGAGAGCTGCTGAGAGTAGTAAGTCTGGTCACGAACACGTATCCCATGGACGGTTGTTCCCAGCTCCGTTGCGCCTTTTGTTTCCCCCACCCTTCCCCCTTAGTTCTGAGAAATCCAGGAGCAGTGACCTGACATGAACTTAGCCAAGATACCTAAAGAGACCTTCACGAAACCTAGCGGCAGAAAAAAGCAACTTCACCCATGGTGGCCAGCGAGCTGAGACTACGCTCGTGACACCTGGCGGCGAGTCAGTTCACCGCCTCCGTTAGTCCCCCTTTACGCCGCCAGAGCGCAGCGCCGCTACACCTTACGGCCCTATGCTTCTTCCTCCCGACCTGTAGAAGTCGATTGTTTGTTGCTTCCGATCCTGCCGGTAGAGACCGCAGCAGTCGCCCATTGGCGCGAACTACTGAAGTCGTGCGTACAACCACTCGGGCACCTTCGGAAATTTTCGGCCTAGAACCGAACCTTCCCCCTCCTTTGATCCGGGGCCTCACCACCCGATTTAATTAGGAGCTTTATCCGCCATCGTGGACTCAGTCCTTTGATCGCGGCTACTGACCACGTCTTCTCGACGTCCTCTGCGCTAGGAGGTTTTTCGCGGGAATTGCGAATTCGGGTGCAGAAGAGATGTAGTCAGTTGCTCTATGGGATGTGATCTCATTCGTTCAGTAGTCGGTCAGTAGTAGTAATTAGTTCAAGTCATGTCTCTAATTTTTAAGTTTTAGTATTTTTGTATTTTTTTTTCTAAATTTTCGATTTCGTTCGCGTATCCGCGTCTTCTCGGTCCGCGGCATCCTGATGTCGGCGCGAGACACCTAGTGAGCTCCGAACTCTACACCCTGTTTGACAGGGTCGAAGTGCTGGAGAGACAAATTGCTCCCAGCTCGTGGTCCTGCACCTCCACTGCGGGTCACGTTAGAAGAGATGTTTCCGCGACCCGACGTTATCTTTTGAAGACCCGGGTGGTAATGTAAAATCAACATCCCCCCCCTCCCCACACTTTCTAGCTACGAACTACATTAATCGAATGAATAGCCTACCAGCGAACAGTGCTTTCCTCAAGAATATGTAGAATGAATAAAACTAATCATCGATGTAATAATTGGATGAAGCAAATTTTGGTGTGATACTTATAAATTTTTGTTTATGTAATTGTTTGTTGTTAAAGTTGAGTATGTGTTGTTATACTAATATCGGGCCGGCCCTTTCTCGAAAAACTTAAGTATATTGTTAATATCATTAATTGGGATACTTATAAATGCCAAATCAAATGGAAAACAGAATTCATTATTTACATTTTTAAATAAAACAGGGAACCTATAGACCAAGCTACTTGTGTAGTGTTAATTTATTTATGATATACCTTCTTCCCTTAAACGATCCACCAGATCCCAAGTAGCTTGTGTCAGGGAGTTCCAAATTGTCTTGTTCTCCACCTCGTGCCACCTCTGGTCAATAACTTTATTTTTCTTATTATTCTTACCCAGCAAGTTTCCGAGGCTCTTTTTAATTAATTTAAAATAATTTAATTTTGAGGCACGAGGGGCGTTACAATCGTTGCAGCCATGTTGACATTCCCATAACCAAGCTTCAACTGAGGTGTGAGTTGGCCGCTCCACATGGTTGGTGGAAAGGGGTAAACACTACGAGACGTGTCGATTCGTGTACGAGCGATTAGGGTATGGATTATGGGCATACCATGGAGAAATGAAACTGTAATCACACTGCAGGGCACTGTTAAAACGTGGCTGAATAGGCAGGAGGCATCATTTTATGCAGAGGGTATTGGAAAGCTGGTGCATCGGTACGACAAATGCCTCAATCTGCACGGTGATTATGTGGAAAAATAGAGTAAAGATGTACGTTTCTTTTGACATTAAAATAATTTTCCAATCCATTCCCGTTTTTTTATTACAGCCGATCGGAGGTTGAAAAAAAATAACCCTCGTATCCTGCAAATGTAGACGAATTGCTTTCTGCAATTCATTCAGCAAATAAGGCAGTCGATTGTGAGACCATTGAAAATTAATTTTTGGAATGCCTGGAAAATCACAGGGAAAAGTTCACACAGCCTCTAAGGGTCGTTAAGAGAAATAAGGTTACAGTCGAACCAGGAAAAAGTGTAGCATATGAGGAGTTACTGTGCCCACTCCAGGACACTTCACCGCACCCACTAAATGCTAAAGGTGAAACCCACAAGAAAATAAGATAAAGCAGTAACAAAAGGCAGAAATTTGTAACACAATTCAATGAAGATGAGGATGTTGATGGTCCAGAAGATGCCACTTCATATGCTGAGAGTGACTCCGATATGCCGACATACACAGCCTTAATGTTGAATGAAGCTCAAAAAGACGATGAAGCAACTGACATTTTCAATGCTGAAAAATCAATTAGAGATGTTTTGGCACTACCAGCCCCTCCGAAGATAGTTGGGGAACATGTGGCTTTTCAATATGAAGGGGAAATATTTCCGGGCAAAATACTCAAAGTCGGCAATGAAGAGGCAGAAATTTCATCAATGGTGCGATCAGTGAAATCCTGGAAGTGGCCTGCAAGACCAGATGTATCTATATGATTGGGAGGATGTCATTGGGCACATCAACCCTCCGAAGCAGATTTACAAAAGGGGAGTGTACAGAGTTGTAGAACTAGAAATCAAGTGGTTGTGATGGTGTTTTTTGAATTTCAACATGAAATATGACATTCTTTATGAATTTTACGTAATTTTTTGTGACAGCTGCCAGATTTTATATTTTTTTTTGTCATTTTTTGGGGGTTTTCTAGGTCAAAAGATATGTTTTTTTTAAATGAAAAAAAAACAAAGCTTTGGTACAATCAATTGTGCCCTGCGTTTAACTTTGCACCAATCGTCATTATACATCCAAATACCATTTAAATAATATTGGTGCAAAGTATCCTACTCACATGGGTAACTTTGCACCACATTATTAATTTATGCTAGGCATATAAGGTTATTAATTAAGTTCATAATTGTATGTAGATAACATCATTAAAGTCTAAAGAAGTAAATTAAAGTATAAACATTTTATTTTTTAATATACTAATACCTTTTTTTGCATCAACCAAGGATCGAATCAACGACGAAAATCTATCGAATCAATTCTGATATTAATAAGTGAATATTTTAGTGATTTTAAAACTTTTTCCGAATTCAAGCTAAATAATTACTGATTTTAAAGATGGCTGCCAATATCAAGGACTGAACTGAAAACAGAAATCAAATGAATCTGTCAGTAAATAAATGGATCATTTTTAAAATAATTTTTGGAATGTGTTCCGAATTTCTAGCTAAATAATTACATAATTTCAAGATGGCGGTCACGATGGCCGACAATATAGTAGACGCTATGGTAATAAATACTACTGCGCTCTAATGCGTAAAAAATAAACTAATATGTTGGTGGCGTACTCTAGCAAACGATGTATGTACTAGCACTCCTAGTAACAAGTATATACTGAAAACAAGATGGTGGTATCCATTATGGCGGCCTCCAACAGACGAAAACAAAATGTATGAAGTGACATCACCAAATTCTAAATGACAAAATCCAAGACATCGGAAGATTCTACCATAGTTAAAAGTGCAACATTAAAGAGTGGGGCTCTCGATCATGAAAACGTAACGAAAAGTGCAACGTCAAGGTGTGGGACACTTGATGGTGATGTTACCTTAACGAAAAGTGCAATGTTTGGGATTGGGATGCTCGATGGTGTCATCGTAACGAAAAATGCAATTTCAAAAGTGGTGCAGTCGATCGCGATTTAAGTAACGAATAGTGCAACATTAGGCTGTGGGACACTCTATCCGTGATGGTGGGATTCGTAGTGAAATACATGATTCTGATAGAGTTCAAAGTACAAGGTCAAGGTCAAGATAAAAAGTCAAGGTTAATGCTAAAGTTCTAGGTCAAGGTCAAAGTTTCAGATAAATTTTAAGGTCTAGGTCCTCATGATGGCTCCTCGTTACACGACTGGTGTGGGCCGAGAATTACTGCAAATTGAAGGTTTCCTTTTCATTGATTCTGATTTTATAGCATACATGGTGTGGGAGGGTGGTTTAATTTCATATATACTTTGAAAAAAAGTGGTGGGGGTCAGTTTGCCAGCTGCTACCACAGGGGAAGGATTTTTATTTTGTCTTCGCTGTGGTTCGAACAAAAGATTCCAATCCGTAAGTACGTTTTTAAAATAAAAAATTTCAGTAAATAATTTTTTAATTTAAAATTTTTTCTCGAATTACTAGCATTAAAATTACAGATTTTCAAGATGGCGGACGTAACGAAAATTGCTTCGGTGACATCATAATTTTCAAAACGGTGGGAGCGTGATTTATTAAAAGTAAATAAATTAAGTTGTATTAATATTTAATTTTTTTTTTCTTATTTTAAACAATGAAAACTACTGATTTTAAATATGGTGGCTATGCCGAAAAGGTCAACATTGGGGGAGTGGGACATTCGATTCCAAGAGAAAACAATGTCGCGGAATCCAAAATAGTCACTGGGGTCAAGGTCCATGTCAACCAATATGGCGGCCTTGATGTCAGAATATAATATGGCAGTCGGCAACTCGCACCTCACTCTGACTCCAGATTCAGGACCGCCATTTTTCTACTGCTATGGACAGTTTTTAAAAAAAAATCTTATTTCATACATTTTGTCTCAAAAAGTGACAAATTGTTAATTGTTTACCAACATGATATAATTATCCATTCAAAAATCGTATCCCAATCACATACGATCAGGACATACACGTGAAAACGAAGTATAATTTTGCTTTAAATTTTGTTGTTTTACTTTTTAAAAAATTACATTGCTGTAAATATGCATACACATTAATAATTTTGGCTTACCTCCCACACATTTTTAAAAATATATTTTTAAAGGTTTTTATAAAAGTCTTCCACAAAAGGATGTACAATTTTAGTGACAGTTCACTTAAATTCAGGAGTAAGCAAAAAAGCGAGTGTATGAAATCGGATTATAAGTTAATATTCTATCAAGCGTTTGAATTTCCCTGAATAAAATGACAATGGAAATCACAAATATTAAAAACGAATGATGCAGAATCGAGGATCCATGGAAAATTTCATGAAATAAAAAGTGTAAAATGGGACCATTCTGGGTGAGGGATGCTTGGGCGAAGAGGTAGTAAAATTCCGTGGGAGATGGGGAGGGGTTGCAATAATCTGCGCGAGAACAAAAGGAGTCATTTAATACACGTCATCTTTTTCTTTCAGTCGAGAGGTGGTTACCAATACCTCACTTTCTCCTCAATCCCTTGCTCTCTTCCTCTATGCGATCGTTCATTATTGAATTCCGAATCTTAAGCCCGCAGTCAAGTGACTAATCCAAATCTCCTCTTTATGCTCGGTTCTCCGTCTCTGTCTGCCCCTCGCTCGCTGCCTCTTTTCTTTCCCGGCAAACAGTTTTCGAAAGCCCTCGACTGTCTGGTATCACCATTACTGCCGGAGTTCCCCTGATGAAGCATTCAGTTGGCGGGAGTGAAGGTTGGTACCACTTGCTGTCTTACCCCCTCCCAACCCTAGCCAAACCCCTCCCAAACAGGCGAAAGTGTTCTCTCCGAACTCTGCAGGGAACGATATATATATACATGCATATATATCGGTTCCTTGTTGTATTTACTTTCTCCTTGGCGAAGAGTCCAATTTTCTACCGAATAAAAGATGAAGAAGTTAATAAACGTGGTGGATGAAAAATACACGCCGGTGGTGGGGAGCTTGGCTTTGATTAAAGTAGTTACAAACTGTGGAAGTTGGCGGCAGTGGCCCGGGGAGGGGGAAGGGGCGCAGTGTAAACACAGGACCGAGATTCAATAAGTGAGGGTACAGTGTAGGGCCTGGTCGCCCCGGGGGGAAGCCCCCGCTTCTGAGCAAACATGGCCGCGAGCAGCTATCTGTGGTGTTTGCGGCTAAAGATTCTGACATCTGGGTTAAAGGCCCGGCTCGCAATTGACACGGCGGCGATATTATACTTGAACAAGACGCGGAAATCTGGAGGGAAGTTTCGTTTTCCAAAGGGAGGCAAAAGGTAACCACTGCTCAGGGTTCGCTGGTGCGGCTATTTACAGGAAAGCTTAAAATGTCGGGACCTACAAAATTATCTTGCGAATACAAATGTATTCCGTACCGAGTTGGGGCTCAAATATTTAATATTACCATGGCGTAGCAAAACAATATATTTTTTATTAAAAAATCCTTATTTAAGAGTTTTTCTGATGTTGCCTTTTTATAATGAAAAATTTCTACCAGTTTAAAAGGTAATGAAACCTTTATGAAGTGGTAACATGTCTTTAGATGATTGAATTGCTGTTGTGTAAATTGAGATCCTCTAAAAAAAAGTGTTTCTCGTTAGTGAGCAGATATTGTTTCCTGTAATTTTCGCAAGTTGCATAATACGTATAAATTGAATATAATCCATTATGCCCAGTGTGCAGAGTATTTAGGAGATAATGTTTAATGGCTTCTGCTTCTACAATCTGCCAAAACACAAAGCACCTTTATTGCATCTTCAATGCTTCTGTTTTAGCTTTCAAGTCCTGCAAGGTGATTTGCTTCCAGGTGAAACTCAAAGATATTAGCAATGCATTTTCTTGAACTTTAGTAACAGAATTTCATAATGAGGAGACGGAATTCGAATAAACATGCATAATTTAGAGTTCAAATTAAGCAGTCACGTAGAAGCGATATATAAAAGTAATTATGGCTTTCCAACTGCTTGAATGCCAGTAGTCTACTAGGAATTCAAAACAAATAATTTGTGGATGATTGGAACCAAATTTATAATGATTTTTAAAAAATAGAACATAATAATGGTTAGGGTATTTTTGAAAATTTTTTATAAGATTATATACAGAATAACTCTGAACTTCAGGTAAAACCTGCAAAAGTATGGGACTTTACATAGATAGTTTTTACTAAATGAACATCATTGTGTAAAACGTTTTTACGTGTATAAGTACATCATATTCATTATTTGTTGCTCAGTTATTCAAGATACTTTTTTTTGTAACGAAAATACTTAGCCAACCTGTAACGTTGATATTATAAAGTAGTTTTCAATGTTTGTAAGTTTTCCTTCTTTGAAATATTGGCAGTTAAAAGATAAATTAATAAAAATACAACATAAATTAGTTAGTCATAAATAGGTCTTATGTTAAGAATACTACGCTCTCACATTTCAATAATTCTCTGATGAGGATTTTTTTATAAAAAAAGTCAACTATAGTTTTCGATATTTGCACGGAGAGCATTTTGCGAAGCCTGAGTCAATATCCCTGCAAACCTTTTAAGTGTTTTCATTTCCTTACGTACTTAAAAGTTCTATAAAATGCCTCTATTATTTCAACTGTTGATGCCGATTCCACTCAAACACTATCATGCACCTACAAAGTACTGAATAGTAATAAAAAAATTTGGTTGTATTTAATCTGAATTAAAAATAATTGAATATATTTTGAGCTTAGAAAAATAGATTTGTATAGTAAAATCTACACAAATAAATTTAATATAGTAAAATATATTTATAGCTCCAGACGACAACAAAAATGGTATGAGGAAAGCTCGGCGTTGAATGATTGACTGGGAGTCCTAGCCAGCTCCAAGAACAGGCGAGGTTTGATCTGGGTGTCCTAAACAGCTCCAAGAACAGGCGAGGTGAGATCTGGGGGTCATAGACAGCTCCAAGAACAGACGAGGTAGGATCTGGGTGTCGTAGCCAGCTCCAAGAACAGACGAGGTGAGATCTGGGTGTCGTAGCCATCTCCAAGAACAGGCGAGGTGAGATCTGGGTGTCCTAGACAGCTCCAAGAACAGGCGAGGTGAGATCTGGGTGTCGTAGCCAGCTCCAAGAACAGACAAGGCGAGATATGGGAGTCCTAGACAGCTCCAAGAACAGACGAGGCGAGATCTTAGTGTCCTAGACCAGGGGTCGGCAACCTGCGGCTCGCGAGCCACATGCGGCTCTTTGGATGTGAAGCTGCGGCTCTTTAGTTCCGTACCAGAAATACTGCATAACCAGGTCATTTATACAGAAAATACTTTTTTTATTACAAACCAGTAGTAAGTCTGGTTTTTTTCCACGCTTGTTATATTTTATTAAACAAAATGTCATCAAGCAGTTAAATTATCCATTTAAAGCTATCCATCCGCCCGAGTACTTACGGGCCCACCCAACAGATAGGCTTATATATGAATAAATTTTTCTTATGAATAAATAGATTAGTTTTTTTATCAAAAAACTTAATTTATGCAAGTAGGTACTATTTATTGTAGGCAATAAAAAATTTTGTGGCTCTTTAAAAAACATTGAAATTTTGTAAATTTTAATTTTTGGCTCTTCTGACTCAAAAGGTTGCCGACCCCTGTCCTAGACAGTTCCAAGAACAGGCGAGGTGAGATCTGGTCATCATAGACAGCTCCAAGAACAGGTGAGGTGAGATGAAAGTGCAAAAGTGGTGGAATTATGTTGGTGAGAAACAGGAGAATATCTAGAAAAAACCCTCAGCTCATACCTGGGGCTAAAATAGTTAAAAGCCATTTATAGTTAACCACGGATTTTTTGTCCAGTGAATGCAGACAGTAATTTCAGACACAATTTCAGTGGTTATAGAAAAGTTTATTACCCAATAAAGATAGGCACGAAAAAAAATATTTTAAACATTATAATTTTATATTTTTGCAGTGTTTCTAGCTTTCGTAATGATAGCCTTAAACAAAATGTGAGTCTTTAAGATGTGTAAACATTTAACCTCAGTAACGAGCAATGCATGTGTTCTCATGTTGTTCTATTTGGAAATATACCTAAAATACGAAACTCGGACACGAATTTTAACTTAGAATTCTTTTAAAATAATGCCGAGTGTGATAAATAATGTATTCGCTTTTCAAATATCAAAATTATGGATGCGAATCACTCACATACTTTCAGCGCTCACCGCTAGAATTCTCTGCCTTAATCGTAAACGTTACTTGCCACTATCAAACACAGATATCAGAGCAGCATGAACAAACCGGAAATTTTAAACTATCAGAAACTGCTTCGATAAAACCCCAGATTTTGAACAGATTTGCTACAAGGAAATTCATTAAAATACTGTCCATATTGTTAAAATTCGCTAAAAAATTATTACTAGATAGAGTTTCTGCACACGTTATAAGAGTGATTTATACGACATTAATAAAATATTAACCTGAAACATTTTAGAACACATATTAACACTAAGTATATATTTATGTATGTTTTTTCCTAAACTACTGAAATATGTCTGTAAATATTTCCTACAAACATACCTCAACCTAATCCAATCAATTCAACCGTATTATATAATATTATTATATTTCTAAAAAAATTTAAATTTCAGTGACATGACTTGAGAATAAAAAGCACGCAATCTAGCGCTATGCTACTGAAATTTTTTAAAAATTTGTTATTACTTTTTACTATGACTATTTCAGTTTACCAAATATATTCCAAGGTAGATCCACTATCATAAAGTTTCATTTGGCACACCAACACGTTTGGTATGCACCCTTACGTTCACCAAAATGACAATAGATTAAGGTTTATGTTGCAACACGTGGGCCAGCCATCTTTGTGTCACATTTCCGTCCATCGACTTTCCTTCCATTTTCACTCAATTACTCCTACTAAATGCCGTACACCGAGAGCTAAGATATTTACCCTAAAAAAAAATCATAGTTCATTCAGTAACTATTTAATAGAAAAAAAAAGGTTTTAATGAAAGTATCGTCTACTCTTGTTTACATTTATGTTTTCAGACTTGGTCTTTTATATTTTAAAAATTGAGTTATCTTAATGACTCCCATATGATACTATTATTAATAAGAGACAGAAATTAGACTCCAAAAGCTGACTAGATCTTTCGTTTTGAAGTCAACTGGTATTATAGCATGATAGTCGCACGCTATGTGGAAGTTTTCCTCAGCCGTGTATCAGGCTCGACTCATGGTCTAGGAAACATTTTGGAGCCTCGCCCTTGGACGAACTGGGCCCGGCAGGCTGCTAGAAAGCCAACTCTCCATCGCCATTGGCTGGCTGTCGACAAGAGAGCAACCCCCGGCACCAGACAGAGACGAAGACGTCCTTGGATTGTGCGCGTGCCTTCGTCCATGGGAGGGGTGGGGGGAGGCGACTCCCCTCCCTCGTCCCGCCCACGTCGCTACTTAGGGCTAATGCACATTTAATTTGACAGAAATTGGCTAATTCCCATTCATTTTGTGCAATCTGGAGAAGACGAGGGAGGCTCTGGAATTCCAGGGCAATATTCGATGATGGATATACACGTACATGTATACACGCCTCCGTGGAAGCCGTGAGTAATAAAGCGCCGAGAACGTCACAGACTTGCATAATGGAGCGGGCCCGAATTAAGGAAGGGGGGGGGGGAGGACGGAGGGAGGTGTGTAGCAGGCCTCCCCTCCTCCTCCGCGTCCCGCCGACTGCAAAGTGGCTCGCTCGTCGTCTGGAAGAGAGGAAGTGAGGCGTGCTGAGCGGGAATGCTGTGAGGATAGCAGAGGGAGAAGTGAGGGGTTGGGGCAGAAGTGAGAAGGTTGAATTGCGGGTGGGCGGGGTTTTAAATGCCTCGCCTCCATCGCCAAATACAATAGATAAGCCGTCGAATTAAAGTCGAAATTTAAGTCTGAATCTGGGCGAAATTGAAATCGAAGGAACGCGCGGTGCTTGAAGGGGAAGGGAGAAGGGCGAAAAGCGGGAGGGGGGAATGAAAGAGACCAGTGGGAAATGATGAAGGATTTTCAGGCGGGACGGGGCAGCGCGGAGAGCTTGTTTAGACCGGGATTCCCCCCCCCCCCCCCCCCCCCCACTGCGACGACGAGAGAGACAGGAGTGTGAAGAGTCTCTCTCTGGCTCTGTCTTCCTCGGAGCGCCACGGAGGGGTTTTAGGGCGTGGTGAAAATTCATTTCATTTCATGTCGACTTTGGGGTTGCTCTCCGCGAGGTAGGGTTGTGGAAGGGGAGGGGGGGGGGGAGGATCGAAACGTTATCCAAATCTGCGATATTAAAGACCCGGCGGAGAGGAGACACAGGACGTGTTTTTTTTTTCTGTGTCGCTGAAAAGGCGCGCGCTGGGGGGCCGCGGCTAGGGAATTGAAATACCAGCCAGGCGCACCTCAAGGAGTGGAGGTCTGTATTCGCTGGTGAGGGGCGATAATAATTCTCAACTAACCCGATTCCTGCCCGAGGAAGACGAGCAGTTTCCGCAGACTTCTGTTATTTGGACTTCTGATTTTCTTCTCTACACACTCTTCGCGAAGAGGACGAAAAAGGTGAGCGCGAGATAGCGAGTAGGAATGAAAAAAAAATGCTCACCATCCACTGCGTAGACAAAATGACACGGGGATTTTTTCTTACACTGATACGCATAGGTATAAGTAAAGTTAAGAATTATGTTTTTTTAATTTGTCCTTTTAGGAAGTTAAAAAGGAATACGTTTGGTTTTATTTTAAAATAATATTGTATTTCCAAACCTAATAATGGAGGTTAAAAGAAGGGCAAAACATATTTTAACATTTTGCAAAGGGGTCCAAACCTACAAAATTTGGAAGTAAGAAACCAAGAATGAACAACAGGAATATAGAGTTAGTAATAGTATTTTGTTTTTCATTTTTCAAAAATATGTTTCTTAAAACAGAAATCGAAGGAAATCAAGTGGAAGATAAGAAATTGGGTACGAATAAGAATATAATGGTTTAACCGGAATTTAATTGTAAAAGGGGTGAAAAGTCAGGTCAGGTTTAGTTTTGTAGAGAAAAAAAAACCTATTTTTCCAAATAAAATTTAACGAGATGTAAGAAACTGATTTTTAGTAACTTACATAGACTAATGTTTTTATTTTTTAAATTCTATTTGAAAAGAGTTTGAAAGGGGGTAAGCTTGTTGTTATAGTAATAAATTGTATCTCTGAAACTGTGTACGAATAATGTATATCATTAGTAACGTAACGTGTATTTACTATTTTACTCAATTCGACCCCGAAGGTAGAAAAAAGGGGATAGTATAATATTTTTATAGTAGTATAGTAGCAAATCAAGAGGTTGATAAGAAACTGAGCATGATATCCTACACAATGACTTGCGCAGTTCGATTGCAAAGTTTTTTATAACAATATATCATATCTACTAAGCAAATCAAACAGGCCATAATAAACTGAGCAAAAATAACCTACATAATGAGATTCACAGCATGTTTTTTTTTTTTTCAATATTTAACTGCAAGGGGGGAGAAAAGATGGTAATTTTTGTTTTATTATAAAAGTTATATACCTGAAGCTTATCAAGTGGCATATCGATATCATATTTAACACTTTCTGAAATTCTATTATTAAGGGTGCGGAAAGGGTGTAAATATTATTTAATAAAAAAAAATATTTTTACAAACCTAATAAAACTGAGCTTCATTCGTGGCAGCTTCAGGATATTGCTGATATTGCACCGCTCTACCACTCTGGCACTGGGGTAGAGCGTTTGACTTGTGACTTGTAGGACCCAGGTTCGCGGCTCGGCTCCTCCAAGGCAGATTGTCTCAGGCAGATGGTAGCATGTGTCTGATAGGAATACAATCCCTTGCACTAAGTCAGGCTATCAAAGAGACAGTTAATGGAAACAAAACACCTAGGGTGGCTTCCAAATGGGGAGCCCGTTTCTTTTCTAGGGCTCCCCATGCGGAGGCCATCCGGGGGTTTCTCCGGGGTCGCGGAGTTTCGCAAACATCTATGTTAGTTATCATCCCACAACCTAACAAGTAAAATAATTTAAATTTTGCTTTCGTACATAAAATTATTAAAAACACAATTTTTGTATTTGTTTTTACTTTTAAAAATTTAAATTAAAAATATTATTCAATATCATATATATTTATGACTTCATTCATAATCAAAATATATAAGGTTGACATTTGTAATGTTGTAAAAAGTACCTAGAGAATCGACACAATCATTTTTCCAAAAATCATAAAATAATATATAGGCCTATATTATACCTATAGGTATCTCTAATGAAGTGAAACGGTGAGAGGTTTGATTTTTATTATTCAATGCATATAACCAAATGAAATAAAACATAATATAAAATGGCGCGTGAGCTTATACGCGCTTTAGAAGTTGTATACATTTTTTTTATTTAAGATACTGAACTATATTGAAAATATTGTACCAAAAATTAATTAAATAAATACTCAGTAATCAATATTTACATAAAATTGTATAAAATTAATTATTTAATTTGGTAAAGTAATTAAGTTATTGCTTGATTAATAAAATAAATCAGTAACTATGCTGAATGATTATTATAATTTATTAATTTTAATTATTTATTAAATAAAGTAATAATTTCAAATGCTAATTTATATAAAACACGTTTAGAAACACTTTTTATCACTAATATTCACAATAAATACATGTTTTTAATTATATGGTCCAGTATTCAATATCAATCACTAAATTTCTGAACGCGACTCACACATAGTTCCGCACCCACCGTTATAATTCGCTACCTGAGCAGCTACGTCGACTATCGAATCATTAGATTTACAGCGTGTAAGGTTAAACTAGTTAATGAAACGTCTCCAATAAAACAAAAAAAAAACTTGAAAAAATACTTAACCCCGGCTTGGACCTGATTTTAGACAAGGAATTTCATTAAAATACTGCCCAACTTGTAGTTAGATGACTATAAATTATTAAGTATTAAAGGATAGCTATTAAATTATAAAGTTTTATTTGTTATTATATATGCGAATTGATGGAAATTATTTCCTGACATTTTAATTAATTTAATATAATTTTAAGTAAATAAATAGTATATAGACTTACCTAGTATGAAATAATCCAATGGTCTGATCTATGTATTTAATAATATTATATTAATACGATACACAAATAAAATGTATTCATATATATTTTCTTAAAGTACATTTAGTATAATCCAGTAATCTAAAATAAGTAATAGATCTCCATTGCTGAGTTTTGAACCACTTTATTTTGGTTTATTAAGCTAATTAAGATTCTGAGAGGAGATATTAACAAGATTATGTATTATAATTGTTGTAAGTAGTACCAACATCGTAAGTTTGTGTCTATTTTAGTTTACCAAATATATTCAGGGTAATTTCACAATATAAAATTTCATTCAGCACACCAATACGTTTGGTATGTCCCCTAATTTTTATGAAAGTGAATTATTGTTCATACATATGGGTCCACCATCTCAATGTGAAAATTTCGTTGCATGGTGCGCGTGCACCGTAAAAAATAATTACTCTCATATTTTTTTCTAAAACACGCTTAAAGAAGTATAACTTCTAAATTATATGATTAAAAAGTACCTATAACATTTCTAATTAATCACTTAATTTTCTTACAACGGTAAAATATCAGACAATTCATTCAAATGACAAACAATTTCCCATTTTTAAAGAAAATTCCACTTTTGTTTTCTAAAAAAAAAAAAAAAAAAAAAAAAAAAACTCAGAAGCTACATTTTTCACAGAGAAGCTCAGAAGCATATAGCCAATTATTTAACTGTACTTACATACTTTCTACGAACCACAAAGCGCAGTGTCATTGTCTCTTGGATTATATTTTGCAAATCTTGTCTTTATTCGGGTCAAGTTTACTATAAGATATAATTCAAAGACAGATATTTTTTTATTACAGTCATAAGCTGATTTATAATTTCGTTCATAGCGTCAGCCATAAAAGTGTTCGATTTTTTTTTTTTTTTGCTTCAAGAATGCAGATAATAGGTGGAATCCATTTTCAGTATGTCTCAAGGCTCCAAGAACAGCTCCAAGAACGAAGTGTAGGTCCATCCAGTAGCCTCATTCGCGGGGCAGAACGCAGTAGGTGAACGAACATCAACTTCACACTTTCACACACATCCTACGCAATTCATCACACGTGTTAGCCACACAATGACACTTGTCACCGCGAAATAAGAGTGATGGGTTCTTCAAACATCCTTTCTTCTAATGCCTTCGTGCATCTTGAGCAAATACAAACATCTTGTCACAGAGGCTATAAGGATTTGGTAAAGGTATTCGTCAATGTATCCTTGCTCAGTAATGCACTACCTCGTCTCCTGTAACAACAACCTCTGTCCCATGACGCGAAATGCACTTTGTTTGCAGATTTGGACATGTCTTTTAAAATTATCGTTTCTAGCAAACTGATTGTGCCATTTCTCACAGCTTAAATCCATGGGAATTGGAATTTTTTTTTTTACATTTTATTTTCTCATGTGCCAGGCGTTGTCGTTTGAGAAAAACTTTCCGCAGTGACGACATCGATGCTCGGAAGATGTGGGCGAGTCTCCGGTGGTCGTCATCGAGGTAGATGGATCACCACGGTGCACTAGTTGACGGTGTTGTAGGCATTGACGTAGACAACTAAAATCCTAGAAGTCTTCTGCATTGCTGAGTCTATGTAGGATCTGCTACCACCGAAATCTACACAGTGGTAGTCTGCAATAGCCCGGAACAAATCATCCAGCCTGGCAGAATGGCGTTCCGTTTTGTTCAGTTCATGTATAATGTTACGATATAGAGTCAAATTATATATATATATATATGCTCAAAGCGCAATTCTTATAGTTCAATAATCTGTTATTAAAAAAAGTATCCAAAGGTTTTTTTTTCAGTGACGAGATTTGAACCAGTCAAAAATTATTTCTTGAGGCTATTTAACACTGCGCTATGAAGGTGACTAGAGTTTGAATAGGAGAATATGTAATATAATCATTTTAATACAAATTTTCTTAGGTATTTTTAAATTTTGAGATTACTTTTTACTATGACTATTTTAGTTTACCAAGGTAATTTCAATATCCTAAAGTATCATTTGGCACACCAATACGTTTGGTATGTTCCCTAATGTTTAGTGAAGTGACTACATAATGGGTTTACGTTGCTACACGTGGGTCCGCCATCTTTGTGTCACATTTCCGTTCGTCGATTTCAGCTCCATTTTCACGATATTTCTCCTACCAAATGCCTAAGATGCTTGCACACGAAAAGAATAGTAATAATGACAATAATAATAATAATAATAATAATAATAATAGGCGGTGATAAGGCTAACGTGATTGTAACTCGTGGATTTCCGGAACCACGGGGGGTGGGGTGGAGGAACATTGTAACAAAAAGTTGTGTCTTCCTAAAATTACTGGCGCACGGTAGTTTCATGGGGGTAAGGGGGGGGGGGGGTGAGGGGTTACAACGCCGTTTGTTTTTCTTTGCGTCAAATTAAATAACCGAGCAAAGGAAAAAGAAAACACACGAGGGTTGGAGTTGGACGAGTAGGAAGAAGAGCGAAAGAGGCGGTGGACACTCTGGGAGGGTCTTAATGAAAATAGGTCGGGCGAAAGTAGCGACGACGAGGTTGGAGTGGCGCCGGGAAGGAAAAAAAAAAAGAAACGCGCGGAAGGGGGGGGGGGAAAGAGCGGGGAGGGTTCGTAGTGGTTCCGCTGTGTACACGCCAGGGGCGCCAACATCGCCCGCTGATGAACGCTGGAAGAAGGGAAAAAGGAGGGGAAGGGAGGGAGACGGTGAAAGGAATAGCGGCGGTGGATGGTGCTGCGCTCTTGCGGTCTTTTGACTGCGCGCTTGGTCGACCGAGTGTATTCCGGCGCGGGGAGGGAAGGGGTTGGTTTGACTGGGAACGAGATGCGCGACCCCCAGGCAACACCAACAAGGTTTCATTTCGGCGGGACCTCTAGCCGCGGACGGCAGCTGTTGGAGCGGGAAACGGGCGAGGTCGGAAGGAGGGGAGGTCGGTGCTCCTGTAATGTAGGGGCACCGAAAAAGCGACACCCGCGTCAGGAACCAAGAACCAATAACGTTAGCTCGGATTAGAGAGCATCGCCGGTTTTTTTTCTCTCACGTTGATGCGGGGGGGGGGGGGGGGGGGCAGGGTTTGCGTAACAGAACGTCACAAGCCACATGCGAATGAGTGTGAAGTAATGAACGCATTTCGAATTGTTTACATCTCGTCTACAGACAGGCCATTACAAACAGAAGTGACCGAATACATGAGAGATAGAAGTACACCGGATAAATCACCTGGCCCATTGCAGTTAAATAAAATCAAGGATGTATTGTTGCTGTCAAAAGGACAACAAAAAAAATTGTTATAAGAATTCAACATTTAACATTCAACAAAAAAGAATTGTAGGTACTCCTCCATTAGTGGTCTGAGATGATTTGCAAAGACAAACAAATTAGTAGCCAAAAATATCACATACAAAATACTTGATAAATTTTCGAGCTGGGATCATAAAATAAAAAACTACAGGCCTATGAAAAAGAACCAATCGCAAGACAGAAAAAAAAGATAAACCAGTAAGCACATAAGCTATTCCATGTGTCAATTCTCTCTCTCTTAAAAAAAAAAAAGTTAAATACAAAATACAGTCCAGCTTCGCAATGTAAAGTACGGTAAAGTAAAACTAAAGTAGATGAAATTTAAACCTCAAAACCGTATTTACTAGAGCCATTGAGGATTGGAGAAACTTGTTGAAGAGGCTTTGAGGAAACAGACACACAATTAATTGTACATGAATTAGAAGACTCAGGAATCACAACAAATTAAATAACATTTAAAGTATCAGGATCTACTGTCATAAATATGAAAGTGTTTAGCCAAAAGAGCATCAAGATTTTTAAAATAAAAATACCATTACAGTGTAAGTAAAAAATAATCATTATAATTATTTAACCATCTTTAGAAAATGCCATATTACAATGACACTTTAAGGTGCACACCCAATCAGTCAATTATTGTCAATGATTTTGGACTGGAAAAGGGTTCTAAACAAAACAAAAAATTGTTTTTCCAGCATTTGTAATTATTGTGCTGAACACCTGGTAACGGAAACAGATCTTAGTTCTTGAAAAATCCAGGGTTTACTCGCCCAGCGAGTCAACTATGAAAGAGAGTGTGGACTTCTTCTCCCTCAACGAGTTACATTTGTCTTGACAACATGGCCCCCACAAGCCCCTCCCCCCCCCCCCCCCCATGGAGGGGGCCCGGTCCCAGCCCTGTTTTTTTTTTTTAATGTTTATAGGTAACTATTGTAATCTAGAAAAACATAATTATAATTTTTTATCCGATGAAATTTTAGAATATTCTACAAATACAGCTAATTATATGTTAAAATTTAAAATAGATAATAATGATAGTCGTTTAATAAAATAGGTGCTGGTAGTTATTGTCGTTGCGTGTGTTGTGTGCCAAGTAGTCTTATTTTGTAGCCAGTGTCTATGATTTACATGGATACTAATTTTATTTTTCTGTAACTATTTTCATTATTATCTCAGTGTGTGAATTTAATATATATATATATACTCGCTGTGGTTATTTTAAAGTAAAATAATTTTAAAAAATAAAGCTTAGTTTGGACTTATAAAACAGTACCTAGCCATAATCATACACTGTATTTTCCTGTTTAATAAAATTTTAAAAAGAGTGTAGGTAACAAGTAACCATGCAATTATAATGTAGCACGTGACTGCAAAATTGGGTTGGGGGGGGGGGGGGGCGGAAGAGGGCCGTGTCCGATCCTGGGTCCTGGGACCGTAATCGAATGTGGGGGCCATTCTTGACGACTATCTCCGTCGTCTTCTCGTCGGCTGCTAAGTCCGGCTGAGCTTGGTATGTTAGTAGCGCTTACCGCTGTAGAGGCGGTATGTTAGTAACGCTTACCGCTGTAGAGGCGGTATGTTAGTAGCGCTTACCGCTGTAGAGGCTGTATGTTAGTAGCGCTTACCGCTGTAGAGGCTGTGTGTTAGTAGCGCTTATACCACTGTAGAGGCGGTATGTTAGTAGCGCTTACCGCTGTAGAGGCAGTATGTTTGCAGCGCTTACCGCTGTAGAGGCGGTATGTTATTAGCGCTTACCGCTGTCGAGGCGGTACGTTAGTAGCGCTTACCGCTGTCGAGGCGGTACGTTAGTAGCGCTTACCGCTGTCGAGGCGGTACGTTAGTAGCGCTTACCGCTGTAGAGGCGGTACGTTAGTAGAGCTTACCGCTGTAGAGGCGGTACGTTAGTAGCGCTTACCGCTGTAGAGGCTAAGTCCTGGCAACGGCTGGAGCTGCACTCGGACAGCACTACGACCTCCTCGCGGGAGGCAGCGGAAGGCGTAGCACGCCGGACGGTGTCCTCCGGCGGTAGACTGCTGGACTGCTGGTAGACTGCTGGACTGCTGGACTGCTGGTAGACGTCTGCGCACCCCTCCCTCCCCATAGCTATCCGAGGGAAATACAGGTACACTCGCTCGAGCCCAACGAACTCCTGCTTCCTGATAAGCTGAGATGAATAGTCCAAAGCCTCGTTCAGAAGAGTTAAGGTTGTCACGTGGTCGGCGCTTGGCGGCCACGCGGGCTGACGTGGAGCGTAGCGGTGAAGCCTAAACACTCAGGAGAGAGGAAAAGTACAAGCACCGAAGATGCCGTGTTCGACGGGTGGTCTGCTTATAGGGAAGGAAGATTGTTACATGCTACAAAAGCCATCTGTAAAAAAAACATACTCAGTATTACATATTAATGTAAACACGTATAGAAAGAAATTTTTTTTTAGTTTAGTAAAATATACGAGATAAATTTTAATTAGTAATGAAAATCAATAAATATGCTGAGTGTGTATTTTAATTTATTTATTTTAATGATGTATTAAAATTTAATGTAACTATTTATAATTTATAGTGATAACAAACTATACATACGTGGAAGTAACCTCACTTACATAAATACAGTTGAAAAAAATTTATAAACAAAATTCATATCACTAATATTCAGAATAAATAAATATTTTTAATTATATTGACCAAGTTTTCAATATCAATAACTAAAGTGTAGGTTTTAAAAGCATATATAAATTTTTATTTAAATTTAGCCTTTTCTTATCATGTTAAAATATCGTTCATGGTTCGCGCGCATAAAAAAAAAAAAAACATTTTACTCAGACCATAGTATAACCTCAAAAACTTTACTTTCTGGTCACAGAAATTCTCACCCTCCATCGACTTGCCAGAACTTTACGACAAAGCCTACCGCAATGCAAATGAACAAGGCAATGTTATCGCAGAAAGGAAAATGCCGAGAACGAACTGCGGCATGTGTTCTCTGCGCTCTTATTGGTTCGACGGAGAGAGGACAGTGCGGGGGAAGTTGGGTCTCTGTCGCTCTGCGGTGGAGACGGGGTCTTTAAGGGGGTGGGGGAAGGGGGCTCCCCCAGTGTCGGCGTGGATAGGGGTGAAGAAGGGGAAGGAACAGGGGAAAGCAGTCTACAAGGTTGAGAGAATCGGCTTGTTTGTTTAGACTCCATTATGTCCCGACGACCCAGCCGGCTAACATGATACTCTTCCATTTCATCATCTAATAGAAGTTTCTTATTGGACCCAGGGCTTCCGGGCCGGGGATATTGCCTCCTGGTTGGCAATAACGCCGCTGGGAGCACGGGGGGGGGGGGGGGGGGGGGGCGCACACAAAGAACATACTCGCGTGCATGTCACATGTATGCGTAAAAATTTTATTAACGTTCCCCTACTTTGCGTTCTCGGCGTCTTCCAAACCCCCCGGTTCTTGTTTATTACCATCCCGAGGCCCACGAGCGTTTTTTCAACCACGATTTTTTTTTTGCAGTGACATCGCGTGGAGTTGCTACAGATTAAAAAGCAAATTTTCAGCTTCCGAAAACACCAACTGTGGTCACAAATAAGTATTAGGGGGCTGAACCTCCCCCCTCACCAGTAATAATAAAAAATAACAGGCTTTGAGAGATTCCTGTGAATTTGTCGTGGACTCGTCATTATTTCGTTCCAAACATCTTAACGTAAGATGGAAACCAACGTAGGACCTATACGGCCTGTTTTAAAACAGAATGTTTATTATATCTATCGAAAACAAGCTTAACTAACAAAAAAAATGTTTAAACTAGTATTGATCGCGGGCTTTCGCGGCCATTGTCTGAAGTTGCTTGACTTCCCAGTTGTAGCCGCGTCGAAAGCGAAGATTTCACTGATGTTTCGTTCGACCTTTCAGTCGCCATCTTCAGGTTCGTTGATACCTGCATATACAAATACATTTTAAGGAACACTAAGAATGAATTAAAAATTAATTTATGTAACGTAGTGATGTCGTGCAAAAAAATCATACTAAGGTAGTAATGACCAGTAGGATTTTGCAAGTCGGCTATGCTGCAAGAAATTTCCTTTGATTTTTTTTTTTCAATTGGTAAAGTTACAGAAATTGCTCCTTCTGAACAATGCAAGGATGCACAGTATGCACACAATGCTGTTAAGCTGGGCGAAACAGTTGTCCACTGTGTGGCTAGCGCTCTCTCTGTCTACTTGGCTCTCTCAGCTGCAGTTTGACCTTGTGAGCTAGGAGACGTCCCGCCATGCGTGGGCGGCAGTGCGTGACGTCAGAGCAACAATGCCTGTTCTCGCGGCTATGCAAAGTTCCAGTCGGTTAGGACACGACTGTGTTCATCCGCAATGTACAGGTTCGCGTGAGCTATGGTGGGTCGTCAAGTTGGTAAGCGGTCATTTCCGGCCTTCGTCAATTTATCGTGGAGATGTCTCACAGATAGATGGCTTTTGAAATCCGGGAGGAAGCTCATGGTAACGACTAACCTGTACCTCCAGAGCGTGGGTAGAAACATCTCTCCAATTCATTTTCTTGTAATTACTATCAATTTTCCCTTAAAACTTATTTCACTAGCTCTCTTACATTTCGTGCTTAGTGTCGAATTTTTTCAACAGGTAACTAGTAATCCATTATCTAACAGCGGTATGAAGTCACACGAGTGTTATTAGTTATGACTAGAGACCCGGAAAATTCGCAGGATCAATGACCTCCAGGATAGACTCCAATATTCTCTACGCACTCGGGCAAATGCCAACTGTTCATTGGCTGCTGACTTGTGAGTCGTCTCGACTGGGTGGCCTGTGATTCGACACTTCTATGAGTGAGGGTCTCTAATTGGCCCCCAGTCCTTCAGATTATGGGTCACAACATTCAATATTTGTGACGGGTGATGTCATACAGGACTATATGGTCACCCAGGAAATCAGCCACGTGTGATATTAATCATTGGAAGCAAACCAGTATGGGTTCATTTGAGATTATATCGTGATTTAAATGAAACGTGGTGGTAAGACAGTGAAAAACGCAGGGTCTTAAATTTATTCAACTTTTTTGTAAGTGACGAAATTAAGGCGATACGATTTATTTTACACTTAAACACATGTGTAAATGAACTATTAGGTAAAGCATTAGTTTTGCAAAATAAAATAAAAACTAATAAAACATTGGTAGAGTGGGCGAAACAACAGATAGCAGTTAGTTGTCCAGGAAAGTAATTTCCGTTAGTGTAGGTGAAGGATAAAAGTAGCACAACCTGGTCTCATCACTTTTCTTAAAAATAATTTCAAAATTTTTTTCTGTTGTCAAATTTTAAACAATATTCCTTGTAAGAAAGTTATTTTAATTTTTTTTTAAAGAAATTTGTCTTTTAAAATGCTACAGAGAGGATTTCTTCCATTTATGTTATATAAGTGATCATAATTTTCATTTGTACCCATGCTAATAATCCTCTCGTAAGCATTCTGGACCAAAATTTGGTGTGCATCTAAGTATGGACACTACAAAAATAACTACAGGAGAAACGAACGTTGTTCAAAAACAAACAAACCTACATAGAAGCAAAATCTGAAGAAGCTAGCAAATAGGTTACAAAACGTAGGTCACGGAATGGTGGAGGGTAAGAGGTCAAACAGATCTTTCGCGAAGACAGGAATCTTCAAATATCGGCAATCACCGCCGCTTTCCCGCCGGGAGTTCTTTAACCCTCCACACCCTTCCCCCCTCCCCTAGGCAAACTCAAACCCCACCCCCCTTGCGCACGTTCCGGACCGATCCAGATTAAATCCCGCTTTCGCGGTAAACCATCCCCCCTCTCCCTACCCCCGCCTCTTGCTCATCCATCCAACACATCTCTCTTCTCTTCACACTCGCGAGGGGGCAAAGGAAACAGTTCACCCCGCAAACACGACCGCTCGCCGGGGAAAGGTCTACCGCGGCCAATAAACTGCTCTAATCGGCCTCGGGGGAATGTCCCCCCCTTAACCACCCTCCCCTGGGCATACGCCGCTTAGATAAGGGGGGGGGGGACGCAGGCCCGCAGACCGATTGGCCGCTGGACACCGCGGCACTGCGCGACGGGCAATATGACTCGGAGAACCGGGCATTAGCGTCCATATCCCGCCTGCGACCTCGTTTAAAACGCCGAGGTCTTTTTTAATAAACTAGACCACCACCCCAAACCCCCTTTTTATCCTCCTTCCGACTGCAAACCCCTCCTCACCCCCCCCCTCACCCCTCCACCCGGGGAAATGATGAGTTGGCTGACCATCGGAGTGTGTGTGTGTCTCGAAACGAAGCGAGTGCTTTTTCGGAGCTCTGGTCGCAAACACAGCATCGCTATTGTGGAACAGTGTGCATGCACACTGCGAAACATATCTGTGCCCTGTAGCTCACTTCACCCTTGTGTTTTTTGTTGGTTTACATGCCATGCCTTTAAAAAAAAAAGCTTTAATTTTGAACATTATTTCAAACCAGAATCAGTTACTCAACGTCTGAAATAAAGTGTTGATCCGCCCCAAACCCCTTTGCTAAAACAATTTTAAACATGCCTCTATTCGCCCCCATGTGACTTTTTTTCAAACTGAAAAATACTCTTTCGTAATTTAAAAAAAAAAATATATATATATATATACACACACGTAAATAGGTGTTTCCTACCGTGAAAACTCTCAAAAGTATTCCTCAGGCTGTGAGTGTCAGACCCTGACTTTGGGCGGGAAACCAAATGCATGGAGTTAGGAATCGTCAGGAGATGGCATGACGTGAAGTAGCTGAAGTCACTTTTTTAACTCACCGACGTCATTCTGAACCGCCCAAAACGTTGCGTAAATTGTGTTGGATAACGTCTGATTATGTTTAGTAAGTTTGAATTAGAATCTCGAGCGATAAAAACAGTCACTACCTTAAAAAAAATATTGATTTGAAATTCATCCTTCAATTAAACACTACTCTTCAGCCAATGTTTTGGGTGTCCAACCAACATGGCGAAACAATTAACTTGAGAAGGGGGGGGGGGGGGGTGGAGGCATTACACGCTTGTGCGCGGGTCGCTTGTACGTCGCACGTGACGCTGTGCATTGGTGCATGGGGGGAGGAACTATTTGCCGAGACTGGGACCTAGTCTCTTTAAATATTTTTGGGCCCACCCGCTAGCTAGAGGCTCTTATAATATATTAATAGTATAGCTACATTGATTGTGATATGCAATGCATTAGCTATTTTCACGCTAACAAACCAGTGAAAAAATTAGTTATCTTTATATTGGTAGCCAATAATTTTGTGGTTTGGCATACCAAAAATACTGCATCACCTGATAACTTATATATATATATATATAAGGTAGTGGAGGGTAAGTGTGCGCAGGCGGGAAAGTGTGCGCAGTGATGTTTTTCAGTAATTGGTAACACTGGTGCAGCAACTGACATGCTAGTATTGTAGCGAGTTGGGAAAGAAGCAAGAAGAATGAACAGCGAAGATTCCTAATCGAATTCGGCGATTTGTACAGGTAATATACTAGTTTTCACCGTATATAATGTAATATTTTGGTATGCTAATATAAGGTGTTAAGCCTTTGAAAATAATTCATTCATGTTCTCGCAGTTGTCGCGTAAAAACTGGCAGGCGTAGCTTACGTTTGCTGTAGCTCACTTGTTAAAATGTTCCTTCTTATGCCATCTAGAGGGACTTTTATGAACTAGTGTTGCAGGCGTGCAAGTGTGCGCACCAATATTGTTAATGCGCACACTTACCCGCCTGCGTACACTTTGCCTCTCGTTCCCGAAAAATACATTCAATTAGTTTATTATTAGTATTTTGATATTACATAATTACTGTATTGGAACCATAGGTTCATATTATTATTTTTTCCAGTTGTAGAAGTTGAAGAATTGGAGGATAAAATAACAGGAGAAGAAACAAAGATGCAAGAAAACACAAACGTGTGTCACAAATAGAAATCATTCCAATTGCTGGTACTTTGTCAGGACCAACTCTCTCGGTCACAGCGTTTTATCCCTTGCCCAAAGCTCAAAAGCAAACCAAAAGAAAAAGAATTGGGCAGAAATCTGAGATTTTAACTGCAACACCTTACAAAAATTTGCTCTTAGAAAAAAAGAAACTTAATGAAGAGGAAGAAAAAAAATTGAAAATGCGAAAGCAAGAGCTGAAAGAAAGCTAATCAAGTCAAACACTCAGTTGTTGAAAAACAACAAAGAAGAAAAATGTGAAACATCGAAGTTACTTACAACCAAACGCAAACCAACATTCAATACGAGAAGTGCGTCCGATCAGCAATCTCCTTCACAAGACTACATCTGCCCTGGATGTGATGAATCATGCAGTGATGAGGACTGGGTGCAATGTTGTGAGTGTAATGTATGGTGGCATGAACTTTGCTCATCTTATGAAGGGTGCGGAGTTTTTTTATTGTGGTTATTGTTTAAAGAATATGTGATGATTTTGACTGGGTGCGAGTAGTGTGTGTAGGGAAAAGTAGCATCAGATTTATTGGTTGTATAAAAAGAAATTCTAAATGTTTTAATTATCCAAATAATATTTTACATTTATAAATAAATGTATAAATGTTCGTCCAGTTCGATTTTATGTGTAAAATTGAATACAGTGGGAACAGAAATATAATGTATACAATGCCTACAACTGATAAGAATTATGCGCACACTTACCCGACATGCTGCGCACACTTACCCTCCCACAGAGGGTAAGTGTGCGCAGATGCTGACTTTTACCATTTTGCTCATTAAAAGAGAATCTCCTGCTGTACAATTACTTGGGCTCTCCAGGACATTCTCGAATAATTATTCTATCATTCTGTATTATTAATTTTCTTCTAATGTGTATTGGTAAATATTTATGCCAAATATTCCACTAAATGCGCACACTTACCCTCCACTACCTTATATATATATATATATATATATATATATATATATATATATATATAATAAGCGCTTTTATTAAAAACCAGTAATAGGTGTTTTTTTGCACAGTAATTGTATTCTACTGAACAATTAGTCGACGAGTTGTTAGATTATAAATCTCTCGCTCGAGATTTTGTGCTAGCAGTTAAGGACCCACCCAACTGATAGAGCGTCACGTGTTGCGAGAGAAACATGGTTTCAGTTTCCACTGTTCAGAGTCGCACTTCTTTCATCTCCATCCTCGTTCTACGCATCGATGTCCCTTGTTCCTTCGAGGCAGTGTCTGCATGGATAAGGCAACGGAATACAGCCCAACTATGCACGGGGTTGCCGACGGCGAAGGTGGTGGGTTGGGAGGGGTGGGAAGGAGAGGCGCCATTTCTCGCGACCCCCTCCTGCCGCCGACGAAGTTGTGACAAACGGTAATCGCCCGACATCCATAATGAAGGGCAGCCAACAAGCGACCAGCACAGAGGACGGTCCCACTTCTTTTGTTGTATTGTGGAGGAAGGATCTTCACAGCATGAGACCAGAGAGAAACACCTTTTAGCCGGAGGTATGTGAAAACAAGGGATTAGTTTCTTCGTTTCTCCAGACCGCAAAAAAAAAAAAAAAAAAAAACCCTCCTAACCAGCTCAGTGCATTGTGGCTTGTTTAATTTTCTGTCGGCTGTAATGTGCGAACAAAACTGGTAATAGGGATGCACACCTATTGGTTCTGTCCGCCAAGACAACATCTCAAATAATATCAACCGTTCGTTGGGAACATGTTGTACGAACACAACAGTCACCAAACTTTCATCCGTTAGCTCATGCACAGTTGGAACGATTAGAAACCGAAGCCAGCGATCAAACTACGCGCCTGGCACACGCAGGAAGCAGGGTAGACACTGCTTCCACTGAGATTCGAACCCAAGAACCCGAATCTCATTCTGTCCTCTCCCAACACGCTTTAGGAACTGCCCTCAGCACAGCGCTGGTTCGAATCCTGCTTGCAACCCCGCCTGCAACTCACACACACTTCAGGGCCAGCAAACATCCTTTATTTACACCACCATTAAAATCTGATTGCTATTCTCACAACTGGAGGCAGTTGACAATCCGCGGCTAGGACAGTCGGACCGCGTGACCCGCAGTGGCTGTGACGATGCGCAGTACATTTGATCTGATACAACCTTGGATATACGCCATTGTAGTTTTGCACTGTTTGCAACGCGGAAAAAAAATCATGAATGCAAAATAAGAATTAAAAAAATGAAAACATAAATCCACATAAAGCAAGCCTAAATCAGCTTATGTCAAACAAATGAACCCAACGATGAACCTAAACAGGCATTACGGACAACACAAAGATCGACATCACAGATGAACACATTCAAACTTAAATATCAGACAGATAAAGAATTCCGTTTAAAGAATTTAGTTATTAAAAAAAAATAATAACAGCACAGAAGAACGATGGGACAGTTTCAACAATAACAGCAAATGCAGCCAGACAACAAAACCTGAACACAACGATGAAGATAAACAGATATTATGGACAACACCGACGAAACACAGTAGGTTTAATTTGACGTGTCATGTCGTTGATAGCCCATGGCGTTGTTGTCTGTGCTCTTATTATTTTTGTATGACAATATTACTTCCACGGAAGTCTTGTGCATGTTCTCTGCAGGTGTTAAGTTTTCATTTTTTAGTTCTTGTTTTGCATTCATGAATTTTTTCCCGTGAAAAACAGTGCTAAACTGCAATGGCGTATGTCCAAGAAATAGTATTGAATCAAAATTCCTCAGAGCATAAATAACTTAAACATACATAATATGTAGTGATGTTGCTGATTGAGCAAGTATGTGAACTTGTTGGTTTTGGGAGACATACATGGGTAAAGACAGAAACAGATACGCCATATTGATTTCAATATTTTTGTCTCTCACAAGATTTATATTGACAATTTACCTGTTTAAAACGAGGTCCATAATTTCATGGAACGCCCGAAGTTTACAATGATTAGCTTCAACAAATATTGTAGCCTTCGAATTCATCGAGGGTGTAGAATTTCATTCATTCAGAGAAGACAATGACCGTAGAAATATTTATCATTAGGCGCTCTTTTGCAGTGTATTTAATTTTTTTTTATGTATTTCGACTTTTGTTTGGTGCAGTTAAGGCGTGTACGCTTTCTCTTACACTGAACTATAATAAGTTATATCTAGGATTCAAACATAAAATTACATACTAACAAATTACAAATTACAGCAAAATATTGATAAAGAATGCGTTTAATATGAAAATATAATTAAATACTAAGCTAAAAAATATTCAATATGGCAATACGTAGGCAAATTTTCAATAACAAATCCATATTAATAAAATAAAGAGTTCTTCTGTCTATTTCGCTTAGCGTGGAGACGTAAAGGCCTAAGACAGTGAAATTTGGTACATACATTTTCCAGGGCGAATAGGGAAGGGGCGTTTACACCTCTAAGCAATTAAAAAAAATTGTATTTTTTTTTGTTGCGAATTTTAACAATTTCCCGATAATCTTCTGGCAACGGCTATTTCGGTTAAATAAATTCGAAATTTATGGAATTTTACTGTCAAATTCCAGATGGTGTCTTTTGATTATTTTTCTTCAGGTTATCTTAGATGAGACGATTTTTCTTTCGTTGGTTGATTTTCAAATGTTGACTTAGTTTTTTTTTTGTATAACGAGCAGTGCAAAAGCGTTCTGCTTGTACATTGCCGTAGCAAAGCGCGGGTATGTGAGCTGGTTATGAAACATTCTTACTACCTAAAACACTATTGAATCCAAGATGACGCCTCTCTGTGTTTCCCTTTCAAGGGATTTGTGCAATTTCATGTAATTATTTTATATTTACATTTAACATTGGTTGGCTTTTTGAGGAGCTTAAATTTCACTTAGAGGAATTAATTTACAATTCATACTTTTTCTTTCCCATTATTAGCCACCAAATTTAAATTTTTAATCTCCTTAAACACCCACGTGTGTTTCGAATTTTTGAAGATTCGTTTTGGGATGTAAACCTCGGCAATTTCTGTTTTCGTAAGGCACGATTCTCGTTGGCTGGTTCCGTCAAACATCCAAAAAATTTAGGAGCCAGTCATATAAACAAGTTTGATGGTACCTAAAGTCATTCAACTTATTAAACAAACATGACTGCGTTATTGCCTTTTTTGGTGTCGTCATAACCCTCCAACTCTATAGTGCTTACTTTGTTTGAAGTTGTTGGACGCGAAAGTTTAACCATGTGATAGGGCCTTAACTATATGAATTTGGGGGGGGGGGGGGACGTAATGATTATCTGTGGTGGATAGAAAGTATACGAATTCGATAAACCCATGGTCTATTGCAGATATGCTGTGTCTTAGGTGACAAAAAATTTTGTTTTCTTGTACCACAGCAACTTTAGTGCTTTCGTAATGTCCTGTGCAGAAAATCTGATGCGGGTATCGGTTCGAAAAAAAAAAAAGATTACAATAGCTCTGTTCATCCCGCACACAAAATGTTTTGGCCAATTCAATTAAACCTGAAGGCGTTTTTGTTCCGTTTATTCGCCGGAAAAAAAATCTTGAAAAGGCACGCCGTCGTGTTTCGTTTTCTTTGCTCCGGTTGGTTGAAAAAAAAAAATCTCCACCCTCCCACAAGAAAAACCAACAACAAATGTTATTTCAGTAACTGACGCATCAACAAGCCCGTTATAAACGCACGATAAAGAGAACAAATTTTTTGAAGGTTGAGAGGAAGATTTGGACTTTTTTTAAACCTTTTTTTTCCCTTCATTCTGGAGAGGATCCCTTGGTAGTGCGCCTTCAGTCGGCAAAGAGGAACACGGGAAAGGCGATGGAGGAAGGGAGGGAAGGACGCTGAAGAACTCGAGGAACTTCTTCAGCGCCCTTGGAGAATGGTCGCCCGAGGGAATTCCTGGAAGACTCACGCCGGAGCGCACCCTAATCGCGGACCTGTCGTTGAGACTCAGCGTCTGGTCGAGGAGACCGCTAACTCCTCCCCTCCCCCCATCATTCATCCTCGTCCACCTACGCCAGCGTGGTAGTTACGGGGGGGGAAGGGAACTAACTCCCTGTACTGCGCTGGCGGACATAAAGGCACTCTGCGGGCGATTGTCCAAAGGCACTAGGTTTCCCTTAACACTTCGCCCCCCCCCCCCAGAACCCTATGGTATGGCTGTCCCGTGTGTTCTCACGTCTCGCATCACCTACACAGTAAAATAAATTTTTTGACGTGAATTCGATGAACGTCTTATGTTTCGTACGGGGTGTCACGGCAGAATCTTGGCGACACGAAAATAGGATACTTTGAAACGCCCACTACGGCCAAAATATACACTCGGAGCTAATAATAGCTATACCATCGTAAAACCCGCTCTGACGGCGACGGGAGACGCTGATGCCGACGCTCCCCTCGCGGACACCACAATGACGTCACCGCGTGGCAGCGAACGCTAGAATGCGCAGTAAGCGCGGCTAGCGTTCAGTCGAAAGCGAACTAGCAACGCAAAAAACCTGGGTCGATTTGCACCGAACGTTCTTGACGTTAGAGAGTAAACTATGTTTTGTAAAAAAAAAAATATATATATATTTTGTGCAAAATATTTTTTTCGCACAAGCAGCAAGGAAAATGTCCAAAACAAAAGTGATGAAATCGAAGAAGCAACGAATGACACCTATTTATAACCAGTAATCTAGACTTTCCGATGCAGATATATGTCTGCTCTAACGATTAAGAAAGAAAGAAGCCCAGAAAAATGAAATGAAATTGGACCAGGTGTCCCAAAGTGACAACGTATTCGTTCACTCTCACATTATTCCACTTGTGATGTCGCTTCCGTAGACACGTAAACGTAGGTGAAAACAAGTTATCTTGAAGTTATGTTGAGAAAAAGACAAGGGCTGTCCCACCGTCTGGCCATTTAACTGTTCTGTAAGCCGCAAAAACCTGTTCCACTGCACTAATCCTCTTTCCAGGTAGACTCCACCTCAGGATATTTAGGTCACAAACCCACTTTCGGAGTCTGCCAGAAACACAGTTAAACACGTCTTCCTGGATTCCTCTCAGCAACCAGATAAATGCCTCTTTGAAAAATAATTTTCCACGTTGTTCCCCAAAAAGGTCAAAATAATTCATAAAACGACCGCAGAAAGCAGAATTTTATACAAACATTTCAACTCGCAAAAAAAAAAATAAAAAAATAAAATCGCCTGATTTGCTGCGGTCATTTATACAAAAATGGTTTTATGTTCTACATAAACATCTAAGATATTCACACACCATCATATATATAAATCATCTGGGAGATACGCGTTTTTAAATCTTGTAACTACTCATATTTTACAGGAATCTAGACGTTTAATTTTACGCACGCTACAACTGAAAGGTTTAAATACAGTTTCTTTGACATACGCCATTGCAGTTTTGCACTTTTTATTTCATGAATTCAAAATAAGAAATAAAAATAAAATAAAATCACAGAAAATAAGCCTAAATTAGCTGATGTCATAACTAAATTCCTTCTCCTGAATTCTTATGCGGCTGATATTTAATTGAATCAGTGTAAAAACTGTGAATAAAATCTATGTTGTCATTTCATGCTAACAATTTACTTATGGACAGAAAAACCGAAATTTAAGAAAAAAATATAGCTCTATTTACCAATACTTTCAAAAATACAGTTACTAATTTAAAAACGCGCTTAGTAGAGAAAAAAAAATTAACGAAATGAAATTTTTAGAAAAAAAGAATTGGTGTCGCAGAAAATAGGCTTGTTATTATAATAACTTCTTACTTTTTTCATTGCTTCGAGTTAGAAACGTAATAAGTGTATTTTTCAATTCTCACGTTTTCATTAAAAAAAACTTAGCGTTGTAGGCCTATATTATTCTAAGTTGATTAGAAAGTCACATAGCAAACAATACATGCATTGGCACTTTCTCTCAATGCAATCAAGTTTTGCTCGAATGCATTAATTGGCCTATAAACGTTATAGTACTTCGGGCAAAACTAGGCGCTCTAGAATCGAAGCTAAGTTTTTTTGTTTATTAATAATAATTAAGTTTAAAATTCTGTGCAGTAGGCCTAAATACTTGCATATTTGAGAGTCTTGATAGCCGCTATCATAGAAGACTATTTGGAGAAGGTCGGGGTTTTTATTCAATGCACGAGCGTAACTCATTTACGAGAACTGATTCAGTCCCATAGAGATCAGTGGCTGAGGTGTTAATGGTCTATATTCGACCACATCACTTTATACTGGACCTTAATTTTTACATATATTTTGTAATTGTAAATTAATGGAAATATACTATATTTTCGCCGTACATTTTTTATTTCCCCAAGCGGTTCATTCTGTTTACAAATAGATAAGAAGATAATATTAGGAGCAACACATTACGTGTATTGAAAAAAAATTATATATATTTGCGTATCTGAGTGTTGGCACAATGTGTTACAAAATCGAAATAGGTTTTTATAAACAGATAACTGGACCAAGATTGGTACAGTGTCTCAACAATGTGCTATCTCTCTGCGGATTGATTTACTAGAAATGTTTTTAATAATTGTAGTTTGATTTAACATGCATTTTTTCACGATTTATTTTGGTTGATCTATCTTAACGACGTAGTAGTATGACGTAAACTATGCGTAGATATCAGTGTAGCATTCAGGAATGGGAAATTCTTCTGGGCTGTGTTCACGAAGCATTTCACACCACTCTAGTCATACGAAGACTGCTCCTGCTTGCGACGAAATTACGCATATCGCTTGGCAGAGGACGCGAACATAAAACAGCGCAGAGGCGGATGGGCGTCCGTAAATAACGGGTGGGCGCGAAACGGGAAGGGGAAAAAAAGAGGAGGTGAAAAGTGATAAAAGTTTAAATGTGTTTTTCAAACAACAAAGCGGGTTTTAATTGCTGTCGCTTTTGATCCACACGCTCTGAAAAAAAAAATTGTAATGAATAACAATTAACATCAAGTGTTATTTTTTCGCCCCTATTTTCGTTTTTATTTATTTTTCCAAGCTCCCAAAATGTTTTTTTCCTCTCATCGTGCCTAGTTCATAACTCATTACGGAACAAATTTGAACTACGATTTATCCTGTGCATTAAAAAAAACTGATGGTTTTTCTCCTGTGATGACTATATGAAAAAAAAAACTTGGTCATTAGCTACAAAATATGGATCCGAAACTGATAATTACCCTTCAGGCATTAAGCTTTGCGCGAAATTGCTTGAGATATTCTACTGTATACCGTGGCTACTAGCTACTAAAAATTGGTCATCACCTTAGGTCATAGAACATTTTAGTACATTTCATTACTAGCAAATATGACATTTCATTCACGATAAATTGTAATACACGAAAAATGGGCTATTAATTAGGAATGACGAAGAGGACGCTTCAAAGCCAACGTCTCATACTACTCATGTAGCCTAGCTATTTTCGGACTTAATTGAAGAATAAATCGTAAGTATTCAGTTTAACTCACGTATACCTAAACTCATTTTCTAGCAACCTTATAATTATTTAATAAATTAATATTTTTATAATGCGCCTGTTTCCATACGACAAAAATACTGTCGTATTGTTATATAAAGGAAAAATAAAACTTTTCTGTTTGTAATATTTGAATGAAATTCTGGTGGAGATAATTTTTGACGCAGGCTAGCATTCATTTATTGCATATTTCATTTAGATTTCCCAGGTAGTAGTTCCTTCGAAAATAACTGAAAAGTTATTTTCAAAAAACATTCAATACTTCCTAATGCAAACAGGACTCAGTCCTGATTTTTGTATTACCTAAGACATTTGATGTTGAACTTAAAATTCATTTAAAAGTACTAAGTATTCTAAAGAGGAATATGTAATCCGTTTTACTTTCAATATTTCGATATCTGATCAAAGTATTTATTGAAAAATAAGGTCTGAATATGACTTTTTAAGTCCCATTTCTTCACTTAAGCTTGCGATATTATTTGACGACTAAGAGGCAACACATTTGGTAATGATCTATTTTCATCGCACACGATCTCCCTTATTCACTTTTTCGAGTTCAGTTATTTTAACAAATCATAGCAGTGTAGAGAGTTGGTTGGGTAGTAGTAGAAAATGGATAGGCGCCACATATGTAATTAGTTTACAGTGCTCAGTTTTTTCTTAGTTTTGTCCCAAGAGTTTCTGTAGTGCTGTTGACAACTGCAAGGAAGATCATGTTCTTCATGCATGGCGCCGTGTACGATCTTACATCTACCACACAGTTGATTTGCCATTTATGACGCCTTTTCTTCTATAAAAATCAACGTTTAATCCTTTCATGAGGTTCCAACAGATACGCGGTTTGGATTCTTTTTTTCGTCTCAGCTTGAGAAAGCTGTAAGGAATACAGAACTGCCAGGCAGAACCGTAAGGACGACAGGCAGTTTAAGAAAACAACAATTTATTTCAAGCAGGTTCTACGTACTGACTGCGTGGATATAGCCCACTTCCGCTTAAGATTATGCTTAACATTAAGCTTGGGGCTTGGCTTAACACACCATATTGATTTTTTTTTTGCTTATTTCTGATGTTTGCGAAGAAATATTTAGTAAAATGGCGTGAAGCAAAACTTGTGTGTGACGAACTCCAGGAGATGAACTTCTCGTGAGTAGTGAGTGACAATGACGTAATTATGCAAAATGTTGAAGAATATTTGTCTGGGTTAACACAAATAGACGATAACATGGAACATACACATGTCAACAAAATTGACTGCAAAACTGAAAATGCAATGCTTAAATAGTTCAGTATCCATAAAACGTTTCCTGTACAAATAAATTAATAGCAAGAAATTGCAATGTACTGAAATGGCGGGTGGGATCTAAAACATTTTTGGACATACAAAATAGCTGCTTTTCACTGTGTGTCATAGAGAAACCACAAGAATGGACAAGGAAAATGAATACACAGACACACAGAAAAAAAAAAGCCAAAATCAGCCGATGTTAAATAAATTCACAGGGGAACCACACATAACTTAGAAAGTCACAAATTAGAACTGTCATAACTTAGAATACTTGGAAAAATCCACGTAACTTAGAACACACAACTTAGAAAGATCATAACTTAGAAACACACAACTTAGAAACACACAACTTAGAAACACGCAACGCAGAACCACACAACTTAGAAACGTCGTAACGTAGAAAGTCACAACTTAGAACTATCACAAGTTAGAAACACACAACTTAGAACTGTCATAACTTAGAAACACGTAACTTAGAAACACGCAACGCAGAACCACACAACTTAGAAACTTCATAACGTAGAAAGTCACAACTTAGAACTATCACAAATTAGAAACACACAACTTAGAACTGTCATAACTTAGAAACACGTAACTTAGAAACACGCAACGCAGAACCACACAACTTAGAAACTTCATAACGTAGAAAGTCACAACTTAGAACTACCACAAGTTAGAAACACACAACTTAGAACTGTCATTACTTATAAACACGTAACGTAGAAACACGCAACGCAGAACCACACAACTTAGAAACGTCGTAACGTAGAAAGTCACAACTTAGAACTATCACAAGTTAGAAACACACAACTTAGAACTGTCATAACTTAGAAACACGTAACTTATAAACACGCAACGCAGAACCACACAACTTAGAAACGTCGTAACGTAGAAAGTCACAACTTAGAACTATCACAAGTTAGAAACACAACTTAGAACGATCATAACTTAGAAACACGTAACGTAGAAACACGCAACGCAGAACCACACAACTTAGAAACGTCATAACGTAGAAAGTCATAACTTAGAACTGTCATAACTTAGAAAATTCTAAGTTATGTGTTTCTAAGTTGCGTGTTTCTAAGTTGTGTGTTTCTAAGTTATGACAGCACCCCAATTCACAGTACAGAGGATTCCATAAAAGAAACACAGAAAAGAATATCACGGCATAGAAGAACACAGCGGGCTGACAAAAAACGTGACAGCTGTAACAAGAACAAAAAAGACAAGAAACAACTTTAGACACAACAGCGACAAGCAGACGAACTCAACGATGAAATGAAACCGATAATCTAGTCAAAAAAACAACACAGCGATGCACAGGTGAAGACGGCGATGAAACTAAAAATATATTCTGTACAACACAGTGACGATGGCATAGACGACCACAGTAGGCTTCCTAAGCCAAATTAATATCTATTAATTTTGACTTGTATTTTTGTGTTTTTGTGTATTCATCTTTGTTGTTCCGTCTTGTAGTTTCTCTATGGCATAAAGTGAAAACCAGCAATGGCATGTGTACACAAAAATGTTTTCCATTGCAAGAATCATTCAAAGAACATATCATGGATAAGGTCCAGAGAGCCTTTTTGTTTGAGGGGTTGGGGGGGGGGGGGGGGGGTTGCTCTAACAAGCAATAAAAAAAATTCGCTTCACTGTATCTGAACCTGACTTTTGAGCAAATAACACTCACTTGTCATATAAAAAGTTCCATAACTAAAAAACCGTTTTTAAATGCGTAATATTTCATAGAATGGTAAATATTATATCTCCGGAGTTGTAATTTGTTGTTAAAATGTAAGAAATTTAAAATGTTTGAGTAATGCGTCGATAGAAATGTGCGAATAGTTGCTATTCGCCTAAAATATATATTTAATTATTATGTGTGTTTTTTAGGTGTGACCTCAATTTTTCTACTTGTGGTAGGTTAGGAACTACTGTAGCCAAGTTTCGCCACACCATAAATCGCAAAACGAGAACAGTTAGAAAGTTGTACAAAATTTTACTCAAACGATATATGTACCTACAAACCTTAAGATACTTACACCGTCATTTAAAAATTCTTTAAATTATTACTTTTTATATAGACTACCGTTGCTTTTTATCTTTTCAGCCCTCTACCCAGATTTCCTATCGCACGTTCTTTTAAATCAAGTATTGATTCAAGCGAACACACAAAACACATATTAATTTTTGACGGCCCTTGTTCTATGGCAAAAGGGGAAATTAATGACAAAACGAATAAAAAAAAAGACCAGGAGAGGCACACGGGACATAAATAAAGTGAGACGCGTAGCGTCCCAACATTTTTATTTTTTCCAATACCGTCGCTCTTCCAACCTCCTCCCACCAGAATAATCCGAGTCCGTGGAAAACATTTCCTGCAGCCAATGAAAACTGTTGGGTAGCAGATCAAGCCTTTTGTCAACACCTCTTCCCCCCTCTGCCTACCCCTGTCGGGAACTTCGACCGCCAGGGGTTGAGCGAGGGTTAGGGAGGGAGGGGGAGGGGGTGTTTTTAATCAGGCCGGCCGCCCGTGCGTGCATCGCGCGCCACTTTCGCGAGCTCCAAGCGCGCGGTTGCCATTGGTCGGCGCGCCAGTCTCACGCATGCTCGTTGGTCGCGCGCCCGAGCGACCCTCTTCGAGGAGGGGAGGATCCGGTGGCGAGGGAAGGGAGGGGGGTGGTGGGAATTTGTATCGTTTTTTTCCCCCTCGCTGCTCCTAACGTGGGGGGCAAGGGGATGATGGTTGTGAAGCCAAGGCTTGCGAGTCGACGGGTGGTACTTGGATGGAGGAGCGGTGAAGGGGGAGGGGAGCGGAGTTTAGGGTTCATTATCTAAGTGAGTGTCAGGGAAGGAGGGGAAGCAGGCCCTGGAGGGGAGGGGGAAGAGGAGAGGGGCGGTCGCGGCGGGGTGTAATTGTGTCGCGCCGGAGAGCGGTGTCAGTGCTCGGTCCGTGTCGGTGGCGAGTCGCGCGACTAGCGACTCTCTGTAGGCGGCGCGCGCGGGGGGGACGCAGCGATGATGGACCACCGCCAGAGGGCGCCGCTGAAGACGGAGGAGGCGGCGCCGCGACCACGTGGCGTCTACAGCATCGACCAGATCCTGGGCACGGCGAGGCCGCCGCCGCCGGCCGACGTCAAAGACGGTGAGTCGGCGCCGGACAGCGGCGTGAGCGTACAGTCGTACATCAATTACACATGCGGAACACAACCTCAGTTACGCGAACACACTCGAAAAAGCTTATATACACAATTTATATCACTAACATTCAAAAGAAATTAATGTTCTTAATATAGTATAAGATTTAAAAGCACGCATATAATTTTTATTTGATTGGAGCCTTTTTTTCATCCTGTGAAATTTTCGTTGGATGGTGCACGCATATCATAAAAATTCACTCATAATTTTTTTTCATAACGCGCCTAAAATGTACAACTTAAAAAAATATTTTAATCTTGCATTTTATCATCTGGCTATAAATATTTTCCCACTTGTATACTAAGAATAATGGACCTCTAGAGTTTTATTTTTACAATATATTTCAGTATAGTAGAAAAATTGTTTTGTTGAGAGATAAATGTTGGTATCGTAAATAAGAAAAATTAACCTGCAAAGATTTTTTTTTAAGGTTACATCCGTAAAAATCGTATTAAAATGCAAATGATGGCGTGAAAATTAAAAACCTAAACATGAAGTGTGAAACTGAACACGTCTCTCTAACGATTGCTTACGGACAATTTAGAGTTAGTAGTTTCCTAAGTTATAATATGTAAACAATAGAATGCGTGATGTACAAAATTTTACTTGAAAAATCTAGGCACCTATTTTTATTTTCGCTGGACGGTTAGTTTATAAATAATTGATTGTAAAATCTGAAACTTTTTTAAAATAGTGTATTCAGTATCCTCCTTACCACTGAATAGACCTCAAAAAGTGATGCAAGTTGTCCATATTCGGCTAAGACACGTCTAGTCAAGTTTTGAAATTTTTAATGAACTGAGGGAGAGTCTTAGTTGGCCAATATTTTTCATGAAATTGTCACGTAATTATTTATTTTTATTCTATCAACGATACTAAATAATGTTTTTTTAATATAATATATTAATATTGTCTATAATATTTTGTTTTTGATTTAATTTTAAATTAAAACGTAAATACGCCATTGCCATTTTTAATTGAAATTTTTTTGCGTTAATATTAAAGTATTTTGAATTTTTTCTTATCCAACAAAAATTAATAAAATATGTATTTACTGAATACGGTGGTGTTACAGATTTTATCATTAAATTTAAAAAAAAATGAAATATAATGTTATTAAAATAACTTTGAATATAAGAGTTAGGTGTGATGATAAAAATAAACTAGTTTAAAGTATTTTCTATGAGGTTTATTTAAATTTTTTGAATATTATTTTAAATATAGCTTCTTTCTTTTTAAATAACTTTTTGAGAGGTTCGTAGGTGATTTTTATAATAGCTTGAGTCGAAGTATTTTTTATATTAATTTATCATGAAAACAAGCACACAATATCAAAAATTACCAAATTGCGTATTTACATGTTTGAAACAACTTGAATTTGAATTTGTGTATTTAGTCAACAAAAACGAAATAAATAGAAACAGACGTGACAGTGGTAGTAATACCATACTAAGATTTTAATATGATTACGAACTATAACAAATGTTGCTGATAAGTTCTACTTTTTTTTAACTTAAAATATGCAAATAAATTCTTTTTTTCAAGAATATTTGTCGTAAGTTTCAATTAAAACAGTTTTGCTGTTCGAACATTTCCCCTTTATTTTTAATTCGTCTGAATTCGTTTGGTACATTTACATTTGGAAGTACACTGGATTGCAACGACTTATTAAAATTACTATAAAGATATAATTTTTTAGTGTGAAAATAAAATAATTCTTTGATGTGTTACATTTAAGTACGTGATTCTTAGAGTCTCACTATAGGTATATAATATTACATTTTAAAACGAAATAATATACATCTGCATGCTTCAAGTGAAATAAATATTAAAACCAAGACGTAGTCTCATTAAGTTTATACTCGTGAGCACGTGGAATGCCTTATTTGATTTTCTGTATTGATTGAAAAAATTATAAATTTACTGTCCTGACTGTATTATTATACTGTCACGTCAATTATTTCAAATCATAAGCTCGGGTCATATTCTGTCTCTATTCGTTTTGTCCTAAAATGGTAAAAAAAAAAAAAACACATCACTTATATATTTATTTATTGACAATGGCCAAATTATAGCTTTCAACCTTATCTTACACTTAAATAAATTACAACCGAACCACACAAAAACAATACTTCGTAAATTTACAACACTAAACTAACCTAAACTAACATATTAAGAACTAAAATCCAGATATTTTACAATAATAAATAACGTAAAAGACACAAAATTTAATAAAATTAAAAATTAAAAGAACTTAAAACAGGAATACAGCAGAACATACAACACATAAGTGTTTGTGGTTGTGGAATGACTGGAGACACAGAACCATGTATTTGGCACCCTCACGTTTGAACCTGGAGAATGTGTCTGAGCCTCTTCCAGTCGCGCGCCGCAGAGACAGCGAAGGAACTGGAATAGAGCTGCGTCGTGTGGGCGGGGATACAAAATTAAGGTCCGATTTCGAGCTTGTATTAGAGTTGTGGGTATCACTTAACGAGACCAGTCGGTCGCACAAATAATATGGGGTAGAATTTTTACAAATTCGACTTTAAAATATAATATAAAATTTAAAGCAAATACTCAAATATATATATTCTTAAAAAATAATATAAAGTAGTCAGAATCAAACTATCAATCATAAAACACAAAAATAAATACCAGAACTAATTAACAAATAAAACAATCAACACAAACTTAAACATATTGAAATTTATTCAGCCATTAGATCCGCATATGATTCAACAACAAATAAAAAAAAACACCATATAAAAACAAAAAAATACTGACTCATATTGGTCCAAAAATACACTGTTTTTCATTTTTTTAACCACACTTAATAATAACTTCTAGAATAATAAGTGTTTATTAGAGGTTAGATATTAAAATGCAGTCAGATATAAAATACAATATGCTGGTCATAATACCCAGACAAAAAATATCCAGGCTTCAAGCTTAAACTCAACCGTAAACATGTGTTCTAGATCAGGGGCGCAACAACTAAATTTTCAAAGGGGGGGCAATATACCTTTTTATAAAGAATCATCGATCCCCTCTTATTGAAGCGGGGGGTCCGGGGGTCCTCCCCCGGGAAAATTTGTATTTCAAGGTGGAAAATGGTGCTATTTAAGCAGTTTTATTATCGAAAAATTGAATACACAGCTAGTGGAAATAACATATCCGACTTGTACAGCACTTTCTTTGCCCCCGTTTACCCCCACTTCAAGGTTTCAAGGGGGGGGGGGCAAAATACCCTTGCCCCCCCCCCCTGTTGTTGCGCCCCTGTTCTAGATCCTCTGTACCTAACTTTGATGCCAGATTTTCTGTTAAATTTTCGTAACCTACATCACATTAGTCAATGATGGGCAGCACAAGAAACTCCACTAAAGTCGCCTTTGCACGAAGCGGGAGAAAAAAAATATTTTTTTTTTGTCGGCGAATCAAGTCTAGTACAGAGAATGACTTTTTTTTGCATAAATTACTCACATTCCCAGACAGAGATCATTGTTGAGGAAAACAACTAAATTATTTACTTATCTTTGTAATTTTATAGGAATGCCCGCTAAAGAGATTTCTGGTGGTAAGGCATACTCCAGTCCATCCAACATATGTTTTGATCCTATCAGTATTATCTGGATGAACAGTCAGAAAAGATTCCCACGTGACCATCGATGCAAGGGTTATGGATCGGAGATGGTGGCATCGACAGCCGCACGGAGCAGGTTCGCAGGGACTGGCGAGTGCATCTGCAGGTCGTCAGCTCGGAGATGGTGTCAGCACGCATGGTCAGCACTAGGGGGTAAGTCACTGACGAGCAAGGAGAACAGCAGAGGCCGCATAACCGAGCCCTGAGGCGCTCCAGAGTCCACTGACCGCCACGAGGACCGACTGCCGTCTGTGGTTATCAAATTAAAAATAATAAACTTAACCTCCAACTATTCAGTTAAGATTACAAAATATTTAACAACTTTTAATTATGACTTTATGGTATACTAGCTGTAGTACCCGGCATTGCCTGGGCTGAACACCGGGTGATATATTGTCCGCAAGTTACAGCAAAATGGATAGCGATATGTCCAGTGTGGTGGACATTAAGAAATGACACATAATTACTGTTTGTGTATCTGTGACCTATGGTTTTCTGTTTACCCATGGCGATCGGTTGAAAGGTCAAGAAGTTGATGCGCTACAGCGCCATCTAGCGGCGAGTTAAAAAAAATGGTTAGCATAAAAACCTTCTCCATGATAAAAACACTTCGATGTGCCAACTTTCATGGCGATCAATCAAACGGTGTAAGAGTTTATCGACGTCATACATGCCAACATCCAATTATATAGGTATATTCTTATATTTCGAAATTTTGGGGCTATCACTTTTGCGGAAAGTGGATGTTCAGGACCTCGAATGGTTTGGAACACTCCATCTCGAAAGAATAGATATTTGAAATTCCTGAAATTGTCGAAATTTTGGGGCTTTGTTCCCAGAGGGCGGCCGGGGGGGGGGGGGGGTTTTCGAGGACCCTGAATGGCTCGAAAACACTTAAAATCTAAAGAGATAATTTTTAAAAAATTTTAAACTTTCGAAATTTTGGGGCTTAACCACCTGTGGGGGGGGGGGGGGGGGTTGATGTTGAGGACCCCGAATGGCTCGGAAACATTCCAAATCGAAAGAAATATAAAGGAATATAAGAATGTAGGCATTTACTGTACTCCTATCTACCATAATAACAATATTGACAAATAGAAAGCTTATTACCTACCTATGAATAATTATCTAAATAAATTAATAAATAACTGTATGTTTAAGAATTTACGTACATACATAATATTAAACTTCAAACTATACACACCAAAAAAAACTAAGGATGTTTTTGAAACTATTTTTTATTTGTCATAATGTTTAAACTATTTGTAGGATTTGTTTATGTGTAAAACTGTGGTGGCAATATTCCGCTTATCCAAAGGAGTATATAAATTAATAGAGATATCACTCCCTGTACACACCACAAAACTTTGAATTAAGTAAAAAAAAAACATAGTCCAAAATGAAACAAAAAGGATAAATAACAACTAATTTGACAAAAAAATGTATACAACTGGAATGACAATGTTAACATCCGCCTGAAATTTAATAGATGTAGGTAGGTAAGAAGATGTATAAGAAATTAAATGAAATTAAAACATACATAAATAAAATTATCTCAAACTCAACCAAACATAATGTTTAATATGAAATAAAGGAAGCTGGCAATTACACGTAACTATTCTAATTAATAAAAAAAAATCAACTTTCCTGAAATAGTAAAATTCAAATTTTTCAATAATATATTACATAATTGATAAATATTTCTGGTCTTCGGTCTCGGCAGCCCTAAGACTCTTGACGCTCAGCAGATAAATTATAAACACTAAACCACACTCCTTGCATATAAGTAGGTACTGTAAAAAAATTACAATATTGACAAATAGAAAATATTAGTAGGCCCTACCAATCTATGAATAAATTTCGAAGAAATTTATAAGTTTAAAAATTCATGTACCTACATAATATTAAACTTGAAACTATCCACACAATAAAAACCTAAGAATGTTAGTGAATCTAATTTTTTTTTATTTGTCATAATACTTAACATACGTATGTTTCCAAAATGAAACAAAGTATAAATAATGACCAATTTGAGAACAAAAATTGTACAACTCGAATGACAATGAAAACATACACTTGAAATTTAAAAGAATTATGAGTGCCCTAGGTAGGGAGAAAATATATAAGAAGAAATTAAATTTAAAAAATGGGTGCGTGTACTTAGGTACGTGCATGAGAAGTTATACTTATTTGGCATCATTAAAAAATAGTTTTTAATTGCATGCAAAAATATTGCGTGGAGTCCCTCCACGTGGAAGAAGTGAAACTTCGTAATGTGGAAATGAAAATAGGAAGGGGTAGAAATTGATTTTTAGTGAAATCATATTGTAAAATAAAGGAAATAAATTTGTAACGATTCATAGATTGATCTTCAGAGAGAGAGAGAGAGAGGCCTATTGAATGTCTATAAAACTAACTTTTTTATGAGAGAAGATTTTCATGAAATAAATCATGAAATCATTCAACGATAAAAGCTGTTTATTTAATCAAGCGGACGGGTTCGCCCCATGGAGAAAATTGACGCGGCGAGACCTCGTGGACATAGAGAAATGACACACACTCACTATTTATGTGTCTATGAAACATGATTTTTTTCTGCAATTTAAATTGTAATTATACAAAAACGGTATTGAAAATTGAAACAAATATGGCGACACTACAAACTGTCAAGATCTTTATTTTTTTCTTACTCTCTACTTATTTCCTTACAATAGCAAAACGTAACGTAATGGCTTGAAAGCTATTGCTCGGCAGACATAGAGGAATGACACTAACAGTTTGTATATCTATGACACACATTACATAAAATTAAGATATATTTTTTAACCGGTTTAAAATTTATTTTTTAGACAAAAGATAGCCTATGTCCATCCACAGGATATAATCTATCTCCTTGCCAAATTTCATTACTATCCGTCCAGCCGTTCAGCCGGGAAAAGGTAACAAACAGACAAACAGACAGACAGACAGAGTTACTTTCGCATTTATAATATTAGTAAGGAAGTAAGGATACTTTCATGCACAACGGTTCAGCGAGTGACACTTTATTGAAAACACGCACATAACCAGAGAAGCAAATCTGTTGGATTCTAAAAGGGGGGGGGGGGGGCACGTAAATTCGTTTTTTTTTTGGGGAGGGGGGGGGGGACCAGAGAGTTTTGCACGTGGGTTTTAACCGACACAAGTCAGCTCTGTATACAGCGCTTGTATGTAGTGTACTGCTCATATGTTGGCCTGTACGCATTCAATAAGCAGAAAACGTTAAAAACGTTTTCCATAAAAAAAAAAGGTTTTGACGTTTACGTATCAACCCAGTTTCACAGTCAATATTTGGCAAGCGCAAGCTGTCTCCCTAAGTGAGGGGGCTTCTTAATTCCAGGAGGGGGCCGGAATCTACGCCCATGCACAAAACCACACACACACATACGCTAGTATAAAAGTATACATTTACATACATTAACTAAAATTTGCCGTTTAAAACCCATAAAGAAAAGGAGAAAAATAAGAGAATAATTAATTTTAAAATAACAGAGAAAGTCATAATATGAAGGCTGATTTCAGAGAAACGGACAACCTATACCGCCATTGAACACTGGACTATATCATTTAAGTTTTTTACTTAAAATACAAGATATACACTATTATATCTAATTGTTTTAAGTTTGATATTTCTAATATTTTCCTGGCAATAAGACAATTTATGTCATAAAGTAGTAGCTTGGCTTCTGGGTTACTCCCTGATGATGGCGACTGCAATGTCAACCAAAACGTCGGTGAATTATTTGCCAAGGACACGGATACAACCCAGAAGCCAAGTTACTTCAGACAATGGCCGTGAAAGCCTGCGAACATCATTAATTTATGTCATAATTTAAATTTTTATACTTGTATAAAAAATACGCCTACGTTTCCAGCAATGGTAACAAAATGAGTTTCTCTTTCAATATCAGACAATTCGTGGTCATCTTGCGCCATTTCTTCTCATATTTACCTTCGATAAATATTTGTTAATCGGAATGGTTAGGCGCTGGATAAACTATATCATGATAGGCAGCCGATCAGCAACTGTTCGGTAATCGGAACACATAGCGTACACATATCTGTTCATTTGATTAATTTTGCTATGTACCTTGTTTAGAGGTTTCATTACACTTTTAAGTTTTAATTTTCAAATAAATTACTATTCAATCTATGAGCAAGTTAGACAATATTAAGATTTGTGAAAACTTTACAACACTAATCTTGCAATGACTTCCTAGTTACATGGTCATGTTTGGCCATGCTGTTAGCTTAACTTAACTCGATACTTCGTTAAATATGTTTATTTTTTCAAAACAACCTTTAATAAATTGGAAGATTTTAGCAACAATTAAAGATACGGTTAAAAAATATCATCAGAGATAAGCGCGACACGTGTTTTATCTATGCTAGAATCTACCTCATAAACAAATACAAGGCGTGTAGACTTACAGGCATTCGAATTCCAATGCAAACAGAAGTAGCTAGTGGGAAAATTCTGTAAGCCTACTACGTATTCCACATCTCCGAAAAACTATCCAGGTTTCTGTCTCGTTAACGGCACTGTTTCCGTTAAATTTTCCGTTACTTCGAAGTTATTCTTGACAGCGCTGCAGAATATAACCCACTAGCGGTCTGGAAAGGGACAATACACACTGCTTGTCTGCAATAGGTGCCAGAGCGACCAGAAACAACGCAACATCGATGACAGTGACTCGACTGCAGATCGTGTGACGGACACAATCTTCAAAGTTGAGCTTTATAAAAAAAATGGTTCTACCGCCTTGAAGAATAATTTTATTTATAATTAAAAAAGGTTCTTCATTTCATGTCTGAGTAGAATCAGTAACCGGCTTTGCACGGGTGGATAAAGTGATATTAAAATATTATCACAGGGTAAATAATATCCGTTATAAAACCAAGTCGTTCAGAGAGTAGACATTATATTACGAGAACTCACGGTGAAACGGGCCACAATAACTATAGAAATAGGAGTAGCCTACTACCTATGTTTAATGTTTCAATATTACAATTTCCTTTGTATTATTTTAGGGTTCAAATTTTATAAAAAATAACTCTATAGTTGTAACTTTTTACTCAGTGCCAACAGCGTCGTTTTTATCTTTTTTTTGTATACAAATATTGCTTTTTCTTATGGAACCATATTTTCTAATAAATAACACGAAACTTCATCTAAGTTTGTCAGGAATAGTAAAGCTTTATCTTTATAACTATTAAGTAATTTTTGAAGTAATTATAACTTATATAGTTATAACAAGCAAACTTATACACTCTATTTATAACATTAGCAGATATATTTTTATGTACTAAAATCTCGCAGCACATCCGCAGTGTTTTAGGACTTTTTGTGTGCCGTTTAGTTGTGGATCGGAAACCCTTCTAATGCAAAACAATTTTTTTTTAAAATAGACAACTAAACAGGGAGGTTAGTACTAAGTTAATACCCAATTCGGGTTCACCTTTTCCAGCCCGTGTCTTCTGACTGAGCTTCGTGTTCCAGAGAAGAAGGCCGAGATCGAACCACGGAACTCCCAAGTGCGAGACTGACACGCCTCCGCACATGGGCGTAGATCGCGGGGGAGGGAGGTGGGGAAGGGGCCCGGGCGCTTGAAAAATCGTGACTGTGATACGGGGTTGATAAGCGTAATCGTCAAAACTATGTTTTATGGACTTTCTGTGTACTTTTAAATTTTCTACTTTAGAATTTGGGACAACATATGGGCAGTATTCAACATACAAGCACCCTTTCCAGAAGTGCCTTTTGTCGATTAAAACCCACGCTTGAAACTCTCCCCTTTTCCCTTTCCAGAAAATTTCCACGGGTGCCCCTTGCGAATCCTACAGAGAATCTCCGCACGAGAAACACTACGTGAATTGCAGCGGGCACAAAACCACTGGACCCAGGAATGAAAGAGTTTCACTAAAAAATATAAAAACAAAATAAAACAAACGTTTTTGAAGCTACAATTTTTTTTTTTGCTTATACTGACTTTGGCAATTGATTAGTTATGAGACGATAGCTGTTTTGTATTGACCACGTAACCGGCTGTAAGTGATTGATATAGACTGCTAGTTTTATAGTCACTACAAAACATTTCTGTAGTATCTACAAAACCATCGGGAGATCGCTTCCAGTATGCAAGGTAGAAATTGATTTCACAAGTGTACTTTGTAGGTATCAAAGTTGCGGTTTAACAGTGGGTGTGTGTTCCTATCCTTTTATTATCGTGGTCCTCAGGTTAATATTTCTAATGAACTTATATAGTGAAAATTAGGATTAATATTTTGGTGCTGAAATAAAGTGTATGAATACTACTCCAAAGGAAGCTGGAGTTGGAACCGGATATCCTCTGGTAGAAATCAGCTCAGCAATTGTCTGGAGTGACTGCACGATTACCGGAAAACTGGAATTAAAAAGTCTAGTATATGTATGCTTTTATGAAATACTTGGCTCAATGGTGGATTTCCTCTTTATTGACGTGTTATTGACAGTTGGACAGTTTTTGTTTTGCAGTTTCATTGACTTTTATTTTTTGCGTAATTAATTCAGACGATATGAATCTACCGCCACTCCTTACCCGGGACTCGAACCCAGAAACCCTCGCACAGAAAGCCGGCGTGCGTCCGACTGCTCTTCAGAGGTCTGCTCCCTTGCACTACCTCGCTTCAAAGGCGATGCGGATTTATCATACATTATACTGGTAGTTTATTTTTCGAGATCTATATTTCAGAGGTGATGGAAGGCTGAATCCCCGAGAAGATTCCCAGAGGAATAACATCGCGAGAAGAAATTGAAGTTATCTTGCAGATATAAAACAATTCTTATATAATAATAATTGTCTTCTTAACCCCTTAAAAAAAACAAGTATAATGATAGTAAAAAAAAGGTTTTCTAAGGAATGTATTAGTATTTAACGGTATATTAAGCAAATTAATAGTGAATAATTTAAACAGAAAGCAAATAATTGCTAAAATAAAAATAATAATGTTGTTTCTAAAAACGTGCGAATGTTTGCGAGGCAAAATGAGAATACCGTTATTGTTCACATGCTCACGGTCCGTGCACTCACTCGCCATGCTTCCGTCGAGTATTTAGAGAACCGATGCGTCATTTGAGGCTGTGGTCATCCTTTTTGTTTTCCTTCCGTCCGCCCGCGCGTGGGTCGCGGCACCGATGACGTCACACACCTGCGGATGACGGCCCGCCAGGTCGGGAACAGTAACCGAATTATTTTTGAAAGATTTGTGCAATGGGAGTACATGGCTTGATGTAGGCTTTTGGACATACGCCATTGCTATGTTCATGTTTGTCTGTAGAAGAAAACTACAAAAAACACAAATGACAAAAACACAAAACACAAAAAAAGCAAAAAATTGCTGTTGTCATGATTGTGTGGTGTTTATATCCTGACAACGGCCATTTTTTGCTTAATTAGTGTTTTTGTCATTTGTATTTTTTGTAGTTTTCTTCTACAGACAAACATGAACATAGCAATGGCGTATGTCCAAAAGCGTACATCAAGTCAGTAACCGAATTATTCTCCGTCTGCAACGAACTATATATATATATATATTTTTTTAACGAGCACGGGACATCTCCGGAGCGAATCTCACCCGTTGAGTTCCAGCGATGGACTCGTGTTCTGGAGGATGTTTTTTCTATCCCAGGTCCGCCCATACCGGGTTCGGTTTACTGCTGTGTCCTGAAGTCGCTTCGGGAGAAAGTTGTTAACCGCGAGCTGCGTGGCTGTTTCCTTCGCAGTCATCACTGTACTTCGTGCGTTTTACGCGTCCCGTCTTTAATCACCTCAATACCGGCAAGATTTAAGCTTATATTAAACTGGCTGATAACCCGCAGCTCTGGATGGTTCCAATACTTTTTAAATGAACTTGGAACCTCTAGGAAAGACGCGAGAGACGCACCGAACGATAGCGCGCTTCAAATTCAATGCAACGCCATCTATTGAGAAAATTTAAAACCCGTTGAGAAAGTTGCAAAAGTACCCGCGCTTCGCTACACAGTCTGCAGGCAGAACGCACTAGCTCTGTTCATTATACATGCCCCTCCTCGTGGATACGCCACTGTCTTATCAAAAGCGGTTGCCATGGATACGCAGAAGGCATCATCAATGAAATGGCAATATTTTATCAAGAATAATTAAATTCTTCTTTGGGGGTGGTTTTCTCGTAATATCACCTAGACCTTCGTGTTTCGAAAGTCAAATGTGCAAAATTTCATCGAGATCGGAGCAAAACTGTAGATTTGTACGATAAACAACCAACGGAAACTCAAGGAACGTTTTAGGAATTCTTCAGAATTTTTATTTCATTTTTAAACTTTTAATCTTTTAAAGTGTATTATAACTTCGACCACGTGGAATCTATTGCAAGGGTCACTCAAGACTAACCTCACATTAATATGAATGAACTTGGATCGGGAGCTCACATTTTATTGGTTGTACTTGGTTGTGAAAAAAAACTTGTATTATTGTTATATATCTGACTCCCGTCATCGTAGCGAGATCAAATATAATTAGACTTACAAAACTGGCGTACCTACAGGCTTTTAAACACAAAATGTTTCATCAAAATCGGTCCTGTAGTTTTTGCGTGGTGCTCGAACAAACAAACAGACAGATACAGTTTTATAAAAGTATATATTAAATTATTAAACGTAAAATAAGTTCAATAAAAGTTTAAAGATTGTTACCAACCCCGGTAACTAGGTGGGTCGCCATAAACCTCGGAGTAACAGAGCATACGCTATGTACCAGCACAAGTTTATTCATCAGAAAACGGTTGCCTGTGCACCAGAATCATTGCAAGCTTATTTTCAAACAACGTGCTAACAGCTTGTAATTTTCAAAAATATCTGCTCAGTAATTAAATTATTAAACGGCCTACAAATAATTAGAGGGCAGAATCCAGCTAGAAAATTTACAAGAAAACCCAAATGAAGCTATCAAAACAAACTACAATAATTATTTGCAAATTAGCCTTTATAAAAATATTATAAATTTTACACTACAATATTATACAAAGTCTTTAAATAATTTACCCAAGTAATATTTAAGCTCCGATTATTGTTTATGAAATCACAAGATATATGTGCACTATATTGTAATGGCATGGCCCATAAAAATATTCAAATAAAAATTTATTTACAGTTATTATGAAACAGGTTACAGTACTCGCTAAATTCGTAAAAGCGTAAGACCGAACGGGTTAGAAGCACTCGTCACCAGCGGCTAGCAGTAACTAGCGACGCCTGCCTTGCGGTCCGCGACTCGCCGGGCGAGTTGCAGAGGCTGGAGCTACGTCCGATGCTACTCGCTCCTCCGGCAAGGCGCACAGCGAGTGAAAAGCGAGTTGACGGATCCTCCGCAAGCTCGCTGGAGACTCGTGTCGTCCCGCGATGTCTTGCGTCTGGTGGGCGTAACTGTAGATATGCTATTAGTAGGGGACATGGATGCATTAAGCCCCTTAAAAAATTCATCAAATCACATGAGGTATTCTCCATCAACCATACGCACATCGTTACTCCACTGATAACAGAGTTCAGCACACGTGTTTTCCTCGAGTGTCATGATACGTATCTACGTATCCGATCGTAAACACAAATGTGCACTTTCGAATTTCGACGCGAAAAAAAATGTCATTTGCATGTTTGCCCCTTTATGCTAGGGCCGTATCAGTAACCCTAAGTGTGGTTACGTAAGCTACGTAAACCAAGAAAGCGCTTTTGTCTCCATCGTGAAAAGTGGTAAGTCCAAACCAGGATGAACACCACCGACACCCAACACCGACCGCCGACAAGCTCAACGAACAGACACCGCAATAGTCATCAATAAGCCGACCACAAAATATGCTAACTCCCCACGTGGTTGCGTTTCATAATTTTACAAGTACGTTACGACTCTCGTCCAGAGTTAAAACTCCGTTCGCGACTTTGAATATTTCCCAGCTATGGCTGCGGGACTAGCGCCTGAAAATATTCTATCATCAAGTCGCTTTCCTGGAAGAAATTCTAAGTCCAGAATGGAGTTGAGTTTCTGGCTGACATACCCAGTATCATGTGGTGGCGATGACGGACAGCGTGATGGCCTCACGAAGAGGGAGACTCTGGGCTTCTCCCATTTCTTTAGGTCCCGCACGGCGGGTGGCCTATAGGTCAGGCATCAGCTGCAACGCTGGTGGTCTAACTCGCAGGCTTCGTAAATGCTGGGCAGCATATCGCCGGTACGGCGAGCGTCCACTCATGATAAGTTAGGGAGGATGCACTGTATCCCATAACAAGAGATATATTTATAAATTGATATTTAAAATATATATTGGCCGTAGAAAAGACCAATGATGTTTATTCGACACTTACGACTGCAAAAAAAAATATGTTCTGTTATTAGAAAAATTATTTGCAATAGCTTTCACTACATATTAAACTGAACGGATCAGATGATGCTTTCACGGGAATCTTTGGTCATCAGTTATCGTCGTAACCCTTCCGAACGTGATTGTTACGTGGTTTCTCCGTTGTCTTTCGCGGAATGGGGGTGACATTTTTGTGCGAATACAAGTGCAAAATGCCTGGAATTCGTAAAAATTATTTTCATACGAGAAAATTCCGAACTCTAAACAATTACCTTACCACTCATAGTGGATTTAGTTTTCTGACGAAGCGGTTCATTTGTTACATCAATTTGATTATTTTTCATTATTATGTGTAATTGAAAACATTAATGTGTTCATAGTAGACATAAATATTTATAGCAAGTCATATTTTGTTTCACTTAGTAGAAGAGATTTTGGTTTCTACAACGATCCTGAGGAAGGGGAAAGGTTAATTACTTTTGCAGAAGTTAACTAAGATTGTTTTACTGACTATGTTAAAAACTGATTTATGTTTATTCATATTCTCTTTTTAGGTTGTTTCATTCGAATTACAATTTAAATAAAAACTAATTTTTTCCAATAAATATAACTTAATCTTAATCACCACAAAATAATTAGAAGAGCTTTTTATGATATGAATAATTAAAGCTCCCTAGGCAGTAAATTCTCATTCACGCAAAACTTAAAAGTAATTGAGATATGATCAATCTTCCTTTGAAAACTGCATGTGCATTCTTGAAATTAAATTTTGAATACCGATTTTTATCTTTTGTCACGTTTAAAATTGTTTATAAATACAGTATAAGCATGTTAGTTTATATTTTATCAAGTTATAAAGCTTTAGTTAAGTGTAATGTCGGTCCTTCGAGCATGACACAAATTAAGGTAATTTGAAGGTAAATGAAAAAATTATGGAACGAACATTTGTTCCGGAAAGAATAGAGTACGTGAGTTATTTGCTAAATTTTCTGGAAAGGCTTTCAAGGTTATGCTTCTTTCACAAGAATAATTGAATATTTGTCATCTTAATAAGTAATTATTACATTGTATTTATAAAAATCATTGTGTCATTGTGAATACATAAGGTTGGCAAAAAGCTAACACAATAAATTTCAGCTACCGCATAAAATTTTATATGAGCCTGCCTTATGTGTGATAGTATTGGTAAGTAAAAAAATATATTTAACTTAATGAGACCCTATTATTAGTGTATAAGGGTTCAAGTACAACATGTAGAGACATTCAAAATTCGCGGTTTATTTGAGGACAGACGAGAATTTTCCATCGGTCCACGGGTAGTTGTCACGTACCGAAGGACAATAAACCTCCAAGAAAATACTTTAATTAATGTTATTCAACCGTATGCTATCCGTACAGAAGAACATACGAGGTAGCAGCAATTTTAAAAAAGGGCGTGTGTACTTATGTACACGCATTGTAAGTTATAATTTGTTTTTATTTAAGACGCTGAATTATTTTGAAATTTACAGTAACAAATACTATTCAAATAAATACTCAGTAGTCAAAATTAATATAAACATGTGTTTAAGTTAATTCTTTAATTCAGTAAAATAATCGAGAAAAATTTAATTAATAATGAAAATCCATATATGCTGAATGTTTATTCTAATTTATTGATTATAATTATTTATTAAATAATAATAAAAATTTATTATAAAGTAAATAATACATGTGAGAACATAACCTTACAAACACTCCCATGAAAACGGCCAAGGGACTACTATACCTTCCAGACACTCCCTGCCAGCGACAATGGAAGCTTACAGGCAACTTGAGATCGTTTTACATACAACATAATCTCACTTATATTAATAACTTAAAAACACTTGAAAATGTTTATAAACACAATTTATATCACTAATATTCGCCATATATAAGTTTTTTATTATATGGACCAGTATTCAATATCAATCATAAAGTATATGATCTGAAAGCACTTATATAATTTTTATTTGTATGTCATTTTTTTTTCATCCTGTGAAAAGTTCGTTGCATTTTGCACGTGCATCGTAAAAAATCTCTCTCATTATTTTTTCATAACGCGCCTAAAGAAGTATTGCTTCAAAAAACATTGGTTTGTGTCCAAGTGCATGGGATCTAGTGTGGCACCAGAAAATATTGCGAACTTTGCAGGTCTCCAACAGTAACTTATGTTATAACTCAATATTATGAGTCCTTATTTAATAATCGGGCCGTTAACAAACTAGGATGCCTTGTTTTAAGATTTTCTGTCTATGTAAATCTTAATGGTAAGAAAAGCGTATACGCAAATTTACTCTGGTATTACTGATAAGTGAAGGCTGCCAATTATTGTGATATGCGTTGAAAATTTGACCTGAAACGCCGTATTTATATACTGCAATATTTTTGAAAAAGAACTTTTAAGTTTAACTTTATGTGTTACCAGTAGTGAAAACCCGGAAAATTATTTTATAATGAGTGACTATGGCGCAATAATTAAAACTAAAATTTATAATTGTAAACTAACGACTGTTTACAGGCAAGGTGTAGTATTAAACAGGGAAAAAAACTGCAAAACGTTTAGCTTAGTATAAGTACAATTTTTAAACAGTGAATCATCAGAAAACTTTCAATATAGCAAATAAGTTATATTAAACCTAGAAAGCCCAAAATGGCATATGAATATGTATTACGTATTCCTCAACATTAGTTTTTTGTGAACCCATATTTGAGTTTATATGTAGCTTTATCTGCCAGTTTTTTACACATTGAAATTAATAATTTAAATAAAAAACTTTGAAAATTCATGAATATGAAACGAATAAATATTGTAAGAAAGTTGTAAATTATTCAAGGCCTTCACTTTCTCATGCATGACCTCTGACTATGAATATACATTCTGTGGGTTGCTTAAGAATTTCGTATTTCCCTTAGAATACTTGTTATGAAGTTTGAGTTCATAAATAGACATGCAAAGTAATCGATATTATTCATATAATGAAATACACGAGAAAAGCACTAGCTAATTATAGGCTAGATGACTAATTCCTGTTTATATTCATTTCCAAGTAATTGTTTTCCAGTGGCCAAACCACAAAATGGAAATCGGTTCAGGTGGGTGTAAACAGCAGGATGTTAGGAGAAAGCTGTTTTCGACTGTGGAAACCATATCGAATAGAATGAAACAAGAATGCTATGTTATTTGTTATACTTTTTCGGAATACTTACGATTTCTTTGCAACATCATTTTGTAAAATTTTGATAATTATAAGGTAGATTGTTTTTTTTTTAAAATGCACGTGATCTCATCTACTTCAGCGTCTTCATATTTTAACTGTACAAGTTGCAAATATTCAGAATTTTTAAGTTGGAAAGTAGAAATAGTTCTTTAACTCTGCAAATAGTTTCTAAGGTTACTGCTGCTGTCTTCTTTTACTACACATTTTTAAATAATGTATAATTTATTTTTCTTTAAATAACTTATAATTGCTATTTTAGATATTTTTAGCTTCTCAGAATTTTTTTCCCCTTCTGTCCATGTTACTGATTATTAAAAAAAAACTATTTCCAAGATTGTCAATATATTTAAGATAAATTATTGCAATAAGTGAGATGTAAGTGTAGTAGCTGATAGTCTTGAGGTGTAAATTATTTCTCACCAGTCATAATGAATAGTAAGTGAGAAATGTGCGAAGAAGCAAAATTAATATTAAGTAAAATTATACCAATAATTTTATTTGTGTTTGACAAAAATATATTTAATATTGATGCCACTAGATATTTATGGAACCAAGTTTCTTTGATTTTTTTTTAACAATTTTGAACGCCCCAGCCTCACTAATGCTCATACGTGATTACATACACACAGTCTATATTTTGCAGGTTAGGTGGGTGGGATTATGCCCTATGTCTAGTTTTTTTTCAGTCGGCCGTAGCTTGCAGTACATCTGTTTTATTTGATTTTATGGTTGAGTAACCACAGGACAGAACGATTGTTGATGTCAACAGATGTAGCCTAGTGACACTCACGTCAAATGAAGCTGCTTACGTAAAGTGCTAAGTGAATTTCTCCTGGGTTTTGCATGCTGGGGCCTGTTAATTAATACCACATGATAAGATTTAAAGAGTGGAAAAATATTTATTTCTTGTCGGTTAAATAATTGGTATAAAATTATTTCAGAATGTAATTATAACGAAAAATTGTGAAATTAAAGATGGTGTAGTATGTTTCTTCTCACACAAAATAATATTAAGCATGTGTCAAATAATTGAAAACATGCGATATTTGATTCCATAATTTTTTACCATCCTTGATCATACTTAGGCTCAAGACTACTTATTTGCAACTGTAAACATACAAGTGTGACTATTTTAATGTTAAATTGACCATTTTATTTCTTTGCAAACCTTGTATATTACCTCAGCTAAATGAGTTACTCCCGTATACAGAAAATGATTTCATCAACAACTGTGGTAAATTTTTATGTTATAGGATGAATTACGTTTACTTCGTTATTAAATATGATAGCTATAGACCTAAAATAAAATTCATGCAAACCAGCCATTTGGTTGGTGATTTTATAAAAAGCTATACCACTTTCATCAAATATTTTCTTCACTCACAAATTAAACCACTTGAAAAAAATTGTTTTTAAAGGCTGGTACTGGTAAGAACAATAGTTACACGTGCCCTAAAAAAATAAAAATAAATATAATACGTACGATTGACTTCAAATAAAATAATGTTGATTATTTTGTTGATTTTTGAACACCACAAAGTGATGTTTGAAATAAAAATAAATAAATAAATAAATAAAGAATTAAAATAGATTTTAAATAGATAAAAGAAGATAGAGTCTTTTTTTTTGTGTGTGTAAAGTCATTGATGAGTAGTAAAACCTATGTAGGGAATTCTGTGGATTTTAAAGATATGTTCAGATCACACGAAATTTTTAGAATGACGCCCACAGAAATTATATTATCAAAAAGTTCATCTTTCTCTAGCAGTCTCAGGAAGTCTTTAAGTAGGGTTTGCCGTTCAGCGAAGGTGTAAAATATGAAGTATTCATGGTAGATAAAAGTTATTGAAAAAATTAATAAATTTAAAATGTCCATTGTCTTCCCTCCCATTTAAATTACAAACTGTGTATATTTCAGAGGGGAATTTTTAAGGTGCTGAACTTTTTTCACCAGAACGAACAAAGTAAAGTAGTCAAGTAATTTTTGTCACGCTTTATGTGGCAGATCCGACGGAGACTTGCTCGGATGTTTGGCACGATGCATGATCTAGTGATCAGTTGTGCGGTTAGAGAGTTTTTCGGTGCCCGCTATGATCTTCTGTTCCTTAAGCCTTTCTGTCCGTAACCACGCGACGTAAAACCCTTAACTTGTTTAGCCTCGCCGCAGGCTGGTTGGTGAGTTCTCCCCAGAGACGCGGAGCTTGGAGATCATTCTTCAGAGCATCTCCCACATCGATGGGCGAACACTGACATAAAGACGCTATTTGCATGTCGCGGGTTGGTCGGCAGGCTAACCACCACCTCCCTCCCCGGAGTGGGACCGGCAGTCCCCTCTTACACCGCCATTCTTGCGGCGAGCGGGGAGCAGGTATTACCCCGTCAGCGATTCTCCCAGTGTCAAGCCTGCATCACATCGTGAGAGGGGCTCTGCTCAAGAAGGCTTAAGGCTGAAAAGAGCGGTGGGATGTTTTTTAATTTAAATTCATTCCTTTCGCTTCCTTGCAAGCGAACGTTTCTACCTCCAGGCACCATCGATTTGTCTTGCACAATGCACAGGCTTGGAAACTATACAGCCATGGTAAAAAAAAAGCGAAGGTTTAAAAACCCTATAAAATGAAAGTTTGAATGATATCTTTCCTACATATTACTGCGGGGACCAAAAATTACAAGATTTTGCATTAAAAATACCTTTAAATGGAGTGTTTGTTGGGGAAAGGAAAGATAGCCACAATTAATTTAGTTTATGAAACATTATTTCACTGAAACAGAGGGTAAACTTTGCATTGAACAGTAGTAACTGTTGCACTGAATTAGCTGAGACCTAATCTCTTTCGAGATTCAGCTGTACTCATAACTACGAATGAGTTGACCTAAACAATTTTTTTTTATTTACGATAGTAGTTGGCAAACTAACAAAAGCTATTCTACGTCTCGATATTTCGTTAAAAATGTAATACTTAAATTCAAATATATTGGCATCGGTTAAAAATATTTCAGTGAACATAGTAGCAAGAAAATTTTTTAAGTGAAACTTCTGTGCTGAGGGAAATACAATTTTCGAGCGTTACGATAATTCCGATTGCATGAGGGTGGGGGAACCGGTAGAACAGGAGAGTGCGTCAGCGGCGACGCCACTCCAACGCACGCGCTACCGGTCGAATGTGAAGACGGGAAAAAGGGTAAAGGGGTGTATAAGTACGTAAGCGTAGCATGTAATATGCTAGTTGTAATGGCCGGGTGGGGAGACGTCTGGGGAGAGATAGAAATGACGCAGTTACTGATTTGTGAAATTAACTTTGTATCATTCATGTTTATGTGAATAGTTTGATTAAGAATGGAAATAATTTATCTCTATCAATATCTAATAAGCAAGAAGTTTCACTTCTGTCGCGCGTGGACTCCACACACACACACACACCTGTCTGTTGTTTGGAGAAGGGAAATCACAACACAAACCAGGGTACATCAGGATGTACGGGTCAAGATTAGAACCAGATTCTTTCAGGATGCGAGTTATTGTGCTTTACCAATGCAACGCCTCCCTCCGTAAAAAAAAAAAAAAAAAACAGCGCGATGTAAAATATTCCAGCCTAAATTTTTAACATCTCCATTATCTTCAAGTGATCAACGCAGTGCTTTATCGCCTCCAGGCGCAAGGCTTTTGAACTGGGGCGTAGTCTTTTCGTCGTGAATAGGGTCACTACGACACACTGATTTTCTAAGATAATGTACATAGTTTAGGAACTGTGTGATGTATACCTGTGACACTTGCAAGAAACTGTACTATGACTTACATACATTACTATCGAGCAGGGGCGCAAATATGTAGGATTCGCAATGAAGACCCCGCAAAAATTCGTTTAGAAGTAAATGGTTGAGGGGGGGAGGGTGTTTGTTCGCGTGGCTCGAAAGGTTTCCCGTGGGTTCTAACCAACACACGTCATCTCTGGATAGGGCGCTTATATGGTGTATACTGCCCATATGTTGGCCTATATGTAAGCATGAAATAAGAGGAAAACTTTTTTCATGTACAGAAAAGTTTTCCACGAAACATAGTTTTGACGTTTACGTTTATCGAACCCGTTTCACAGACTCGCTTTTGCAAGTCAACTGACCCCCCCCCCCCCCCCCAGGGATCTACACCCATGCTATTGCGTGCACTCTGAAAAGAATCGTTTTATCCATTGTCACTTGCCCAAAAAAAAACCAGTTTACGACAGAAATACGGACTCAAAACTTCAATCAATCTTGACATCACCATACGTATTAATAATTGCCGGACGTTAACAGATACCACTGAGATATATTGAGCGATTGTTAGATTTCTTGTGAAGCTCTACACACGGGCTTGTTGTGACGGGGTCCTGTGTTTTTGCCCCTCTCCCCTCCCCGACCAACAGCTGACGGTACTCGGGTACTCATTCGGCGTGAACTGGAGATCGGCAATGGCGCTCGCTAGGGAGCTGGCACTCCGAGACGGACCGACGCGGAAGGGTTGCGCGCTGACACCCTTCGGTGACCACAGTCGCGGACAATACGCCCTCAGGCACCACTCGCCAGCGGTCCGCGACGAACGGCGCGCGCCGTGTGGCGTGCAGCTCGTTCCGTTACTTCGTTCGTGGGCCCTGTATGCGCGGCACAGTTCTTGCTCGCTTGCAATAAACGGTGCGTACACAGACTCTTTCACCGAAGAAATCAACTAATTTATTGAAGGTTGTTCTTCCAGATAGCTGGCTCCAGTAGAAGCTGCACTGGATACCGACTTCTAAATTTCGTGTTCCGTTGTTAAGATAGTGAACAGGCTCACCAAAGAAAGAATATTGTGTTTACTTATAAACTTAACAAGTCTTTGAAGGATTGGTTAACACTTCAGAAAGATAAATAATTGTGAGTTTACGTTCAAAGTTAAGGACGGTACTCGACGGTCGTGATCGTTAACAGGTCGTGCTGATGTGACGAGGGTCGTGGGTTCGATCCTTAACAAATACTTGATTGAAATTAGTGAACGCCGAATTGGCAACCTAGAGGTTCGGAGCCCACTATGATATTGGAGGTCCGGTAGTCTTAATCCTCTCAGCATAGCTGTGTGATGTAAAACCCCACCAGAATAAAGTATACTTACTAAACACCCTTAAATTTATGAAAATCCCTGAATATTTCTTTAATGATTCTTTTCGTAAATACTATGAAAATTTTTATCTGCGTACGGCCAACCTGGTGTTGCGTAAATTATGCTTGCCATCTTGAAGATGTAATAGGTATTCCTGATAATTTCTAGCAGAAAATGTAGTCTAAAAGTGATGTTCTCTCGATAAGAAATTAATGATTCTAAGCAGATTGCGCCAGTTAAAGTTGCTGGATTTTATGTTTCTGATTTTTTAAGGAAATATTACTGCTGAATTTTGTTGGGTAGAAAACGTATACTTCACAAACAAAATAACTTTCAAAATAACAGTGAACGAATTAAATTACTTTATCAACAAACAGCTGCTTCAAAATCTCAGTCACTCGTGAAACATGTTACAATTTTTAACTCGTCGATATGTAAAGTTATATTTTTTGGACGGTTGGAACTTTAAAAGGGGAAACTATTTATTTACAACTGATAAAAAAGCGATACATGTTACAAATATTTTACTGTCCTTCAATGTAGTCACCAGAATTGTGTAGAACCCGTTGCCAGCGATGTGGAAGTCGTACGATAACTTTAGCAGCGCCTGTTGTGCTGGTAGCTCGAATGGAGCGGTCTACTGCCTGAAGAATCTCTGGAACATTTCTGAAGCGAATGCCACTTAGTGGTTCCTTCATATAAATAATCAAGTCAAAGTCGCAAGGTGGAGTGTGGTGGATGGTACAGCACTTCCCAGCTCCGTCGAGCGAACAAATCAGCCACAGCCTGCGCTGCGTTCGTTGCAAGACGAGAAGTGGGTTCCGCAGAAAGTGTGGCCGCTCCTGTGAGGCAATGCAGATTCCCCGCAAGCCTTTTCAAGACTTCGCTGACACTGTCCTGCTGTACGACCTCTGGCAATTGAATCAGGGACGTCGGAACGTTTTCATGAGTTTGGGGGGGGGGGGGCGAATAGATGTATCACACTTACCTGAGTCCTGAGCGGGGGTCCGGGGGCCCTCCCCCGCAAAAATTTGGACTTTTAGATGCATAATTGTGCTATTTAATGAGTTTCCGAAACAAAATATTAAATATACCATTCCAAAAAATTTGATGACAAAGTATGTATTAAATACTACTCTGACAGTAGATGTAGTACAATTTAAATAAAATACCATCTAGGAATTTGCAATCATTTTACAGTATATTGACAATCATAAATTTGATTTTCTAATCAATGTGATCACCAATGCAACGTTTGTAACAACTGGTTGAGAAAAATACTACTAGGACCAAACATTTATTCTGGGAAAAGGAGGGGGGCGAAATGCTACTCTCGCCCCCCCCCCCATGCATAACAGCACGGGGGCGACTCGCCCCTGCTGCCCCACCTGTTCCGACGTCCCTGCATTGAATCTTTATCCAACTCCATCGTTCCTGTTTCGAAAACGTCGGGACAACGCTACACTAGACCGCCAGCCAACATGGGGCTCTGTTCTTCTCGTCGGTGCGCATGCGCGTGATGTGGGAAGGGAGAGCCGATTTGCTCTTGAGGGTAAAGCAGGCACGTAACTGATGTGTGGTATAAGCAAAATTATTTGGTTCCGTTGCATGGCGTCTCTCTGCAGCAGTGCTGCCAATTTGAAGTTACAACCTTCGTAGTGAGTTGTGTTTGTTCTCGTGCCCTCAGCAGTGAAGTCATTGTATTTCATTCACGTGGCCATAACATCTACAACTTATGCTACCAATTTGCATACGTACGAACAATAACTTGGCGCCTCTTGTTACCAGAAGTTGTACTCCAGTTACCACAGCCAAATTGTTGTACTGGTGGGTGTGCCTGCAACTTCAGTAATAATCGCATGGTATTCGTAATATTTAAGAAAAAAATGTTCATAAAATATTTAATTAGATCAATCGAAAAAAAAACTAAACGAAATAAAAATCAAAGTTATATAATACAAAAATATTAACCAGAAATTAAAATACATACAACTATGTAACATTTTAGCATAAAATAAATGGAAGGTTATTATGGTTATTTTACTACATATATGTTCTTTTATTAGCACTTTTGCGTTCAAATTGAAATATTTACAATCTTGGCACTTTCTACACCCACAATAGTTTTCCCTCTATCTAAACTTGTTACACCTCTCTCGTTGCAGAAGTGTTAATAAAGCTCGTGGCCGGCGCGAACAAAGCCCCTGTGCTCGTAGCGGCGATATGCGAAGCATGGTTTGGGGGGGGGGGGAGGGGGGGTTGCCGCAGCTGAAGAGCCGCCGGCGACCCGCAGCGACACTTCTCGGAGGAGGAGAAAACAGGACGCAGCGAGGTCGAAACCGTCGCCCGCGCCGCCATCAATATTTACCCCTGCGTGATTGTGGGGCGCTGCCTTTCAGCGGCGTTCGCCTGTGACGGCTCACCGAGAAAGGGGGGAGGGTGTCGGCCGCGACCAGCGCTCTCGAGAACACCGCAGAGAGCGTCGCCCGCCCCGGGTGGCGCCCTCTCCCGGACCTGGAGGCCGCGGCGGGTGGCGGGTCCTCGTCGGGCAAGCGAGGTGGAACGGGCTATGTTGTGCCCCGGCTCCAGGCCGCTCTCGCCGGCGAGGTGGAACGAGCTATGCCTCGGCCACTCGTCGCCAGACCTACTGAGTTGTGCCGGGGAGGGGAGGGGGGAGATACGTAACTCGTGACCGGTGCTGTCGGGAGTCTGGGGTCACCGCGGGAAACATATGTCTCATGCACGATTATTGCGTCACTGATATGAAAATTGTTGCATCAAAACGACCCCAATTCAGCGGATGGTAATCGTGATAAAAAAAAAAAGGCTACTTGTCAAAATACGGAAAAATGAAAACAGGAGGGTAAAAAAAAACATAGCAATGTTGTCTTTCATCTCCTTGTTTATTTTCGTAGTGTATTTTTTTTATACATTCGCATTTTGATATTTTTTTCTTTTTTAGAGAGTTTTAGTTTTATTTTTTAGTCCCTTTTTACCCACGAGATCCATTTGTTAGGTCATTGATTGTATTTATTTCGATGCTATATCATTTAAAAGAATGATAGTACAAATTTATGTTTTATTATGAATTTGCTGGGTTTTTGGGTTTTGTGTGTTGGTGTTTTTCCCCCAATGAATATGTGACTGCGAGTGAATTTGATGAATTTCTATGTCAGTGTTGTTGTTTTTTTGTCCTGTGTGTATTTATTCAATTGTGTTGTTCTGCCGATTGCTGGTTTTGTCTAATCGTGTTATACAATAGGAGAACGTCAAATAAATTCATATTGCAGATAATTTTCATTACATTTCAAATAAAATTTTTTAAATTAAATTTGTGGTTCTCATCGAATAAAATATTGCGTTATCTTTCTCTGATAAAAGTACTGTCAAATGCTCGTCATATTAAGTGTTGCTACCGTATTAAATCATTATTAGTCATTTTATCAGGATTAACAGAAGTTTCGAACGATTTACTACAATTATTAGTACAAGCAAACACAACGCACAAGGAAATTATATGATCGCGGTGAGGTAAATATCTGATTGTTTCTCGTTTATCATCTCTCGATGAGGTGCCTGAAGGTTGTATACTGCCCTTATTTTGACCCATTTGCAAGCAATAAGCTAAAAAAAATAATAATATACAGAAAGATTTCAATAAAATATTGTTTTGACCATATTGAGATAAATTATCAACCCCTTTTCTTAGTCACAATATTGCAAGCTCAAGCGCTGTCGTATTGCCAGCCCACTCACTCCCCCCGCCCCCTCCCCGCATCACCGCCCATGGTATCTAGGAAATTTATTTTGAGGAAAATTGAGATTAAATAACTATGAAATTGAAGAGCACTATCTCAATAAATCTACAGAAGAAGCTCTCAAATGATAGCAATTGCAAGAAAATGTAAATAACAAACATGGCCTGTATGACCGACACATACACTTCCTTTCTAAATAACAAAGAAATTTTGTATTGACATCCCTGCTTCAGTCGTGTGTATTAACGCTTTCTGAACTGACTGCACAGCTAACGACCACCAGTGTCTCGAGATGCTGTTATGGACATGGGCGTTGGTATTTTGACACGCTTTCACCAGCGACCGCTTACAGTTATTCCGTTAACGACCTCGGTATTTATCTGAGACAGTCATTTGTCATACGTTAACTCAACTCTCTTGCCGGCTAATGGCTTGTACTTAAATCTTATTCTGTTTCAACCGTGAACCCGATGACTTGCAGAACTGCGAAATACGGTTCCGATAACCAACAGTCGCAATACTTTCCCGGGGGAAAGGAACAGATACGTTACACGTTGCTTTAGGCGAGATGAAAAATAAAGTAGAAGAATTCAAAAATTGACTTTTTGACATGAATTTCCGACAGAAAACTGAATGTCTTTAATCTCGGGTTAGGTGTCACTTAAGCTGAGGATTCGACACCGCTTAAAACTCGTAAACTATGAAAGCTACAGGGTTGAAATAAACATATGTTAGTAGAGCAGACTTTGCTCGTGGTCGTTACGTATAACACATCCGGTTAACATTAGCAGTGATGACGTAATGAGCGTTGGTGGGAAGCACCGAATTGAATACAATGAGAGCTGTAACTCTGAAAGTAATTGGACGATTTGCGTCATGTAAAATAAGTTGCTCGTGAGAACGCACTGAGTGGTGATAGTTGAAAGAAATAACTATAAAGTTAAGTTACTAACTTAGCCTTGAATCAAAGTTAGCCTAAGTTAGCTAAGTTAGCCTTGAATCGCAAAATGCCTAAGCGAATACCGGTTATGTTGGAGAAAAGAAAGAAAACAAGCTAAATAACCCGAGTAGAAGCAATACAAAATGGATAGAAGTGTCGCAAGTATCGAATGAGGCAAAAAGTAGCCGAGAGAAATGAGCCAGTGGGGCAAAACGAGCCCCCGATCGAGGCGCGAAATTTGCTCTCGAGCGAGCCTCAGCCGACTGCCTCGCGAGAAGCAACGGGGAATGCAGGAACTTATGTGGTCTCTTATGATTCTGGTGTTGATATGGATTGAGTTGAGCCAGAGGTTGTGAGCGATGGGCCGAGTTTGTCACGGTTTGGTGTAGCAATTATTTTTTGTCAGCCGCCAAACTCTCAAGAAAGAGACCCATTAAGCAATGGAAGAAAGGCTGATAGATTGAGTCCGCAACAAATAACTAGCAAATAATTCTTGCAGTCGTGAAGGCCACTTTCCGTAGTTTTGCAGAAACTCGGAAACATTATATCGTTTATAAAAAAAATTTCCGGCGTGGCCGCCCGACCGTCAAGTAAGACGTTCATTGAATTCACGTGAAAAAATGAAGCAACATCTATTATATTAAAATTATTATATTTATTTTATACACTAAATTCCCGTTCAGCGCGATTTAAATCCACGAATCAAACCCCTGGCGGCCGTAGTACCAGTACAGCCTACCCAGAATTATTTTTAAAATTGTTGCTAACGATCACACTTTTGTGCTGGCTTATTTGCTTGATTGTTTGTTAGGGTTATACGTCGCATTGTTATTTATATATTTATTGACTTAATGGCGAAGTTAAGGTGTTAAAGGCTTCTTTTACACTTAACCACAGTACTACATAAATACACAAAACTCATTCTTTATAAACTTACAATTCTAAACTAACCTAACCTAATAGCTTAAGACCTGAAATTCAGAATTTGCACTATAAATAACATAAACAAACATAAGTTAATAACATTGAACATTGAAAGAACTTATGGCGATAGGACCTGCAAGATTAATGTAGGCGCCGAACCAATTGGTTGCAGACTTGGCTCTCATTAATGAGAGCCATGCTGGCTGTCGGGATCGAACACAAGACACTCACTGAATGAGCGTGACTCGCTATCAATCATGGCCACCTAGAATCACCATTTTTATATTGATATGGCAACGATTTAAAAAAAAAATAGTTTCCTGGAAAGATCAATATAAGTTTTGTTTTTAAAGAGATACTGATAAATTTAAAAACCGAGTAAAGAAAACACACAAATACGTACCTACATGATTTTTCAGTTAAGTTAAAAACACTTGTTTGATAAGAATTTTATAACACAATTTGCATAAAGCAAGCATTTAAAAATGGACATGGTCACAGCATTGAATTTTGTTAAATATACAGAAAACATTTGTTGGATTCAATCACGATTACGCCCAACCGATACTTTATTCAATACGTTACGTACTGAAGCCACATAGACCATGAGCCACGTAAAACAGTCTTAAGGCTAAGTCTCACACGTCACGTCGGTTTCTGTTTTAATTTTATTACCACTTCTATTATTTATGGGCTGTTTCTGAAATCTTACCTAGATTATTAACTTAAATATTAGTTGGTTATTCTGTCACCAATATTATCAACAGATATTCATTAAGTAATATAAATGATGTAAAACGTCGCGCAAGTGATAATAATATACATTATATCTTAATATGTTTATATTTAAAACAATATTTAATATGGTTTAGGCAAGTATTTAACTAAATTTAATATTTTAAAAGTTAATTTAATATTTTATATGGTTCATGCTAGTACTAAACTTGGATGCTAAACTGGTAGAGGATTATCAGTAATTTCTGTAATTTGTTAATATGTAATTTCATGTTTGATTCCTAGATAAAGCTACGTCTTATGGCTCAGTGTAAGAAAAGGCAATAAATTAACACTTGCGCAACTTTCAGTAAAATATCTGTTGAAAATATTAGTGACAGGAAAGAAACCCGTAAGGGAGTTATCGTGTTAAATGTTTCAAAAAGAGCCCTTAAATAATAAGAATAATGACGATAAAATGAAAAACAAACCAACATGGCTTGTAATACTGAGCATTTAGCCTCTGTTCGACGTTAAACATTATTTAAACCACACTGTTAGGAATTACAGTAAACCTAAGGACTTTTAAACGATGAATTTAACTCAAATAAACAAAGAGTTCTTTGTAATTTCAAAAAACTGAATATTCGTAGAAACTGAATCGGATTTCGACTTCCGAGTTGGATGTTTCGTTCGAAACGAAGGTTAACACACGCGTGGACAAAAGCAGAATATTCTTGCTGTAGACTTTTATAGCCCGTTTCAGAATGTTTGGTTAATATACCAAGACTATTTTTGGATTCATTCCCAAAGAAAGAGAGCTCGTTGTTCGTAAATTTAGGACGATAGCCGTAAATTGACGTAGATCCTTGGATAATTTGTAACCAGTGTTCTTCGTAAGCTGAAGGTGAAAGTTTTCAAGAATTGCAGAATCCCACGAGCGACGCGGGCTTGAGCACGCCTCAGAAAAGTGAGCTGCTCCAACGAGACACCACGCCGTGTGGACAGAGCAGTAACCAGCCCAAAAGGGAGCTGAACTCAGCCACGCCATTATGATAGCACACCCGCCCCACGAAGGTGTTGCAGAGTTAACGATTCCATTCCTCACAAATGAAAGCTAAAAAATTTGAATTCTCAAACTGATATTCAACCCAGTGAATTCCTGTTTACAAAAATTCCGCTTAAGAATAATCTGTTGATTGATTGTCAACTCGCAACGAGTTAACGAGTTAACGAACCGTGAACTTTTTGAAAATCTATGCCTGGGCGTGTGTGTGTGAAACGTACTGCAATAGCTGTGGAAATCACTGCTAACTTATTGAAATCACAGTTTATCGGGTTTCCGTATGTTTTAATTTTTTTTAGTTTTATAGAAGTCATACAAGAAACCTACATGTATTAAATTGTCATACCTTCTTTGTGCGCGACGTATTTATACTAAGCTTGTGGCAAAGAAACTGAATGAGTGATCAACTAATTACTGACGCTGGATAGTTTAAACACATATTCCAGTGGAAAAAATACTATAAATAAATTTGCACAAGTATAGATTTATCCAAAAATAAAAACATAATAGAACTTTGCTATAAAAATTTTTACTTACCGCAACCTAGTCAAACTTTCAAATTGATCTTTTGATTTTTCTAAAAGTAACGCGTTTCAACCAACAAATTCTGCAAAAAAATTACTGCTAATTACATAACATATATTAAGATAAAATATTTACCTCGATGAAGGAGCTGTGATTTGAACCCAGGGCTTCCTGCATGCGAAGCAGGCGCTCTACCACTGAGCTACACCCCCTGTAGTGTGATCTATATCCTGTGAGTTTGATCGATTACTTTGGACTACGCAGGGCCAGAGTATAATAGATTGTCAAGCCATAGGAAACATAGCAATCATTTTCTCCGTTGATGTTAACGACATATTTAATCTTTTATCAACTTAGGCCTGCTCAATTCACCGCACACAAAGAACTGTTTTTGAAATTAACGTTTTGATGAAAAAAGCCCAAATTAGAGGGAATAAGTGGTAATTTACGGAGTAGAAATTTATAAAATAATGGCTGTCTCTAATTTGCAGCAAAACTTTATCCTCTGATTTCAACAACGCTGTGCACTCTTTCACCAAACACAAAGCATTCCTTTTATCCGTTAAGCAGTTGCTTTAAAGTATAAAATATACCCCATAGGTTATTTAAGCACTCTTTAGCTAGATATAATAATATCGTTCCTAGATAAAACTGATGCTATAATTTATTATTGTGGACATAATTTATCTCTCTGTGTCAGTACACTAATTTAACAGATGTATGAGTTCTTTTAAAAACGGGATGAAATACAATTCTATGTAATTTTTAATCAGGAAAAACCTCATTGAAAAACATTGGTACTAATAAAACTTGATCCTATACTATTACAGCTTTGTAAAATATATAATTTACGTTAAGGTGCAGATATTTACAATGACCAAGTTATCTTATGTGCATTACACACACGAGTAAAATACGGATATATATGTATATATTATTTTAAGTATCTAGCAAGGATAATATGATGCTTTTAAACGATCTGAATGAATAAACTGTGATTTATACATTATAGAGTTCACCTTTGCTTCTTTACAAAAATGTTTAAAGTAAGTTAAACATTTGCTAAAGTTAGCATTACAGCTAGTTAATTATTGAATTAAAAAAAATCACATTTTAGCCAAAAAATTAATGCTTTTATATTTTTAATGATAATATTTATTCATAAATTACTTCATTGATAATTTCTAAAATTTATAGGCATGTCCGCACATGTTTTAAGAACTTTTAAAAACATTTTTTTAAACAAATGATGGCTCTGTGTTAGACTTATTTTGGGAAGCACCTTAACCGGCATTGCTGAGCTTAAAATCAGCAATATTTTACCAATTATAATGTACCTAATTTCTGGGTGGGATTTAACCGTAAACCATAAATAATAATTACTACGATAATCACCTCTAAACTCCTCTTTCAAGTTCATTAACGCTTTAAGAATGTTATTATGATAATTATAATTAATACATAACCCTCTTTAGAATAAAATATATTGAAGATGTAGCCTAATAGTACGAAGCAGATGAGTTTATCTATGAGCTAGAAATCAGCAATAAACCATAAATTACTTCGCCAATCACTCTGTGTACTTTCCAGGATTGTTGGTGGTTTAAATAATGTACTCGTGACAATTTAAATCAAAGCTTAACCATCTATAAAATAAAATATTGGAATGAGTTACCTAAGCATTCTATAGCAGGAAGCAGTTTATCCTATATGGCTACGATTATTAATAACAAAAAAACACCTATGTAGGTATATATTAATGTTTAAACATAATAACAAGAGCTGTAGCTTGTGTTAATTGGAGGTATGATTTTGTATGAAAAATATGTAAATTTCACTTTAGACTTCTACTAAAATGTTTTGAATCTAGTGTGACTTTGTTTGGAAAGTTTAATTTAGTAATCTTCTGTACGTTTTATGTGGCTTCTAAAAAACGTTCGTGGCACTGTATTTTTATGACTTTTAGGCCTAAATGTTAAATAATTGTATTTCCTTATTCTTTAATTCAGTTTATAAGTGACTGAAGGAAGTAGTTTAAAATTGTGTGATTAATTTTCTTCATGAATTTTGAAGATAATTTACAACTGTGAAGTGTGTGATGGAGTTGTGCGCTTATAAATTAGTAGAGGGACATAACTACATACGTATTTCATCCTCCTGATAACTCTTTAGTGGGATGAATAATTTGAAGCTGTTCATTAAAATATCTACATCCGCACAATTGAAATTGTATTATTAGTTTGTAGCAAAGTTCGTTATTTAATATAATAGTTATAAAATAAATAATATTTTATTTGCAAAAATAATTCTTAACTTAAACAAACGTTATTTTAAAAATATAAACAATAAGTTATATCGTATGTCAGATTGTAAATACATTAACAAGGTAAAACAAAGGACACAATTTAGTAGGACTCGTGTTCAAGTCCCCATCTGGCCATCCTGTGGTTTCCCGAAGTCACTGCAGGCAAATGTTGCGGTGGCTTCTTACTGTTGGCCGCGGTAGATTGTCAATTCGTATAGTTGCAATGGACTGCGTTGTCTTTCTTTCTGGTTCAACGAAGCGTGAAGTCATGCTAATGACAATCGATGTGAAACCGGGGAATTTCAGTGTATGCGAGCTATTTCTGTCTGGTCTAATCCGGGTTTTCTTACTAGATGACTTTACAGTGTACTTTTCTCTTTTTTCTCTCTCTCTCTCTCTCTCTCTCTCTCTCTCTCTGTGCGCGCGTGTTTCTGTTTCAACTCGCGGACGTTAGGAGACCGAGAGAGACGGTCTAGACTGCAATGTCCAGGCGGCCATTTAACCGTAAACCCATTGAAGCGAAAGCGGCTTTTTTTTTGTCAGCTCATTCATTAAATGTGAATACTAACTTTCAGACGATGATGCAAAGCAGTTTTCAATTAGTTCGGGTCTCCCTCCGAGTCCCTGTGCTAGCGCTGCGCCGACGGGATTGGCGGACGCACCTTTTCAGACACGTGCGAGCTCCACATACATACATGTCCGTGTATTCCAGCATGCGTGTGTGTGTGTGTGTGAGCGGGTTTTCATCAAAAAGGGTTTAGCGGGATGTAGCTAGGGTGAGGGGGTGATGGGGGGTTGGGAGCGACACACCACCTTCTCGTGCGCGGAACCACCCCAAACCCCTCTCTTCGTCCGCTCTTCGTTCTCCAAATAAGAAGCGAAGGGGTGGTTTTTGCCCCGAAATTAGTTTGTTCAATGGATTTCTGACCACTGGCTTTTCCATTAAGTCACATAAAAAAAATTCGGAATTAGCGGAGCGGGAAATGGCGGAATTGAATTTTATTTATTGGAGCCAACAAACGCGGGCACAGACGGGGACTGCGATTTTAGCCAAGCCCTTCCAACACCCCTCTTCGCCCCCAATAAACGACTCCCCCTCCACTCTCCATCACCCTTCCTCGTCCTAAACCCGACTCCCCCCTCCCTCTTCACCCATACCGGGCGTTCTGCCGAAAACGTAATCGTGCGGTCGTTTTCGAAAACGTAAAGCCGAAGATTAAGGCCTGTTCTGTTCTCGAATTTTTATTTTTCTCCCCTCCTCCCTACCCAGCATTCACATGCTCGTTTCCATGCCAGCACTTCTTTCTCTCTCGCTCTCTCTTGCTTTATTTCTCTCTCTCCTACAGCCATTCCCTTTTCGAATATGTTTTCATTAATTTATATTGAATACTCATCCGTACACCGGGGAATGTCATATACAGATAGAGGCACATGTTGAGATTCCAGGGATTGAAATCGCCAGTCGTATTATATTACCGGTTCTTTTATAATGACGCGCTATTTTCGTTTATGAAAAAAGTAGAGACAATACACATAAAATTTTATTTACTGGAATAAGTTAGGCCAAAAAAAAATCCACGACTGGGAAAACGGAGGTGGGACGTAAAACATGATATTCCTATACATTTTCGGAAAAATAAAATACCGTAGTATGTATTATTCACGAAGATATAACTACGATTAGGGGAAAAAAACACTGCAACATAAAGTTTCCAAAACTTTATAATGTTTATAAATTATTAACAAAATTATAAATTAGTTTGTGAATCACTTGGTGAATTGGGATGGCTGTTTTAATGCAGCGAAATTAAAAGTTTAGCTATCTTTAAACTCCTTGTTATTTTCTAGCTATCGTTTTGTTTCCCCCTTCCCTCAGAAACATGACCCCCAAAGATTTTTACAGATCGTGATACCAAAAGAAATTGTATGAGAAAAGTTTCTTTATTTCCATTGTATTGCATACTTAAACCACAAAAAAAAAAAAATGACCATGTAAAGACTAAACGAAAAAAATTTCAAGTTACTTTGTCTTTCAAGTTTTAAATTTAAATTGGGGAGTCTTTGAGGGTAACTTGAACATTGAAATTAAACATAGGTACATTTATACGTGGACATTCGTATATGTATTACGCAGTGGGCTAAAATATCCATACAACTACAGGTATACTGTAAATAAAGTGTGAAAAATTAAGTATTTGCTGTGACCTGTGACCTGTGACCCAACGTTTAAATATATTTTCACAATTATAATAATGATTCCTTCCAATAGGCTTAACTTTATTTTTTTAACTAAGAAATACACGGTGCTCTTGGTGAAATAAAAATTTAAAAAAAAAAACTTTGGAAGGATCAAAGGAAGGATATAATGACGGAGTTAACTGTCAGTTATTTGCAACCATTATAATGTAGTGTAAAATATTTACCAGTGGAAAGGTTTTGCGTAAAACACATAAATAATGTATTATTAAGTGTTGAATGAGTGTGAAAAAGAAAAGAAATCCAAACAGTCATCAAAAGCTATTCGACAAGTTTTTATAAGCATGTGTTTGTACTTATATGTGTATATATAATGTATTTAGTTAATGTCATGTAGTTGCTATTAGTACAGCATTATCGTTGGTTACGCCCACTGACGCGCATAGCTCGTGAAGCACTGCAGAGATCGGTATTGCGGCGGTTTGTTTCGAGATGCCAATTTATTGAGCATTTAATTATTACGAATGCTCGCAGTATATTCTCAACAATTTTGAGTTTACAGTTTAACACCAACTACAGCGTACCATGGCAACGTCCGCCAAGTTTTGCCCTTTGAGAAAAATCCTGGTTTGACCCCGCTGGAATTTGAACCCGGATCGCCTTGGTTGGAGGCGAGTGACGTGACCTTTCAAACATGTATTTTTTTTAATGCTTGGTTCGTTGATGATTCCTTTTCCTGCCCTCTTAAGGAACCCACCTACGTGGACACACATGCGGTTTGCAGAGCTTCAGGAAAAAGAAATCAACGCGTTTTGAAACCTGCTCATGATATCAGCGTGGTGTCTGCTTACGAAAAACTTTTAAGAATACTAATGAGTAGTTCTGTTTTCATATTTCGTTTTTAGACTGTAATTTTATAAGACTGAAGATGGCCAAAACGCATATTTTCACGATAGTTTTTAGGCATGAAAAATCTGGTACAGATTCGTGAGATCTCTAAAGGGACTTGCATTACGCCTTCATCTTCATTTATCCGTAATGCATGATGTTATGGTAATCGCTCGAATATGATACTTGCCATATGCACGCAGAGAAGACTATCTTGCGCTTAGAGGCGATACCACGCTAGAATCACCAGCGAGCGTCGCACTCTTCGACAAATCTGTGAACAATTTAAGTGATGCAAATTTACACTGACGCCATACGCGGGACTCGAAAGTCAGGACCCCTCGCACCGAAAGCCAGTTATGCTGGCTGTTAGTTCATATAACTACAAATAAACAGCATGCACATATCCTAGACTCGTTAGTCCGCTGCAGCTTACGTATTAGTGACGTAGTTGTATCAGCAGTAAGTTTTTTTAAAAAATCAAATACTCTCTTCTCTTCGGTTCGTACAGTTTAAAACGCCCTTACTTCTCCCTTGGATGAACGCAACACCGACCAAAGGATTAACGTCTGCCCACATCGAAATGTACATGGCAAACGTAAAATAATCCCTTCTTCCCAACGGCGCTTTCGAGATACATTGTCGACGAAGGGTATTATAGACTGTTCGGCATTTTTTATTGCGTTGTATCCGAACGTTCGGCATCAACCAAATTGGTAATGCCTTGTTAGGGTTTGGCGCCCGGAGATGGGTGGCAAGCCGTGTAAACGGAGGACGGGTAAATAAAAAAAAAACAATCCGTCGTGATAAACCGGCAATTATTTTTTGTGTTTTACACAATTGGCTCTCGAGCAAATGAAACGACGTAATACGACGATTTTTATAAATCCTTCGGGATCACTAATTGGGTCATGAGCATTGAAGAATCAGCCGATTTGGTACCATTACGAAACAACAAATTAAAGGATTGGCATTTAAGCAACATATACGAAGAATGAAACATTTCACATTCACGCTAGTGCTTCATTTTCATGATTTTTTTTTTAATATGCTGGGCATTACCTCGTTTATGGTATAAGGCCGGATGTTAAAATTAACCACCTACAAAAATAACATTAAAAAATGTATAGTCGCTTTGCTAGAATACACGTCAAAAGAGAAAACAGGTACGTGAGCAGAACATGAAGGGGAGGCAAAAATGTCAGTGAACATAGTTTCAAAAATGCTTCTGTTTATTGGTAGAGCCGTTCCCGTATTCAGTTATATACACTGGATACGTTCTGTGTGAAATGCCATACCAAACATTTTATGCACGGTACACAAGAAACTGTACGTGTATATAGATATCTACAATCGTGTAAGTTGTATAATTTATATATTAATATTATTTATTTTTAATATTCATGTTTGTTGAGAACCATACGTTCAACGAAATGATGAAATTTTGAGAAGTTATTGCTTTCAGCCCCTTCCAAGAGTTGTGAGATGAATTCAGCGCTTTATTTTGTACGTATGGGAAACTAACAAACAACTATAGCCTGTAGTCAAATTATAATAGTAGTAGTGGGTCTGAAGTTAACTAAATTAACTAGGTACTTTCCTTGAAGTTTAGTAAACTACATTCCAGATGCCACTGGAGTGGTCGTCTAAATTCGTCGCATGTTTTCAGGTGTAGTCATATAGCAGTGAACAACAAGCAGGATTTTAGAGTGACTAATAACTAGAATTAACTGTCAACAGATCTTGCTATTCGGCGTGGTCAACTTAAGTCAGTTCTTGAGTTCAGGAATTGCCACTAACAGTCACCCGAAACTGGACTGTATGGGTACTACAGTTTGGATATTCATTTCTAGGAGTGGTCAACGAGCAATGAACCAAGCCAAGATTCGGAGTGATCATCTAACAGTTAGTAAATAGTAACTAAGGGTCTGTTTTCAAGAGTAAAATGCTAATCATGAACTAAATTAATTAGACGTTCTCTTTTAGGTATGGCGTCGTCTATATTTATTAATTGAAAGGGCCAGTTAACCATGCGGTTAATGTCACCAGTTGCTCTATTTCACGATTAGTCATCACAATTGATTATTTTGCTTTCAGAAGTCACCAGATAATCACGAGATAAATGCAACAATGTGATTTCTTTCAATAGTTATTGGCTACATTCAGAGCTTGCTTTAATGTGTGTTTATCAAAAGCTAGTCAGTTGTAGTTATTGGCTGAATTCAGAGTTTGCCTTCAGACATTATCATCTAATATATATATGTATATAATTTCTATACATCTTAGCTCAATAGAGATAAATGTAACGATTCGCCTTATTCCAGACATGGTCATCAACTCTTATTGATTGCCTGCAACCAGACGAGACGAGATAGCCGTTAAATTAATGCTAAGCCCTCTCTTCCAGTGTGTGTGTGTGTATATATATATATATATATATATATATATATATATATATACACACACACACATATATATATATATATATATATATATATATATAGCCGGTGTAGAGGGTTAACTAACCGTGATATATAAAATGCTAACAGGTGCTCTCTTTCAGAAATGGTGAACTTTGTTGATCGCTTTGTGTCGGGGAGTTCCAGCTCACAGTGAAATAAATACTAGTATTGTGAAAGCCATTCTGACTCTGGGGTAGAGCGTCTGACTTGTAGGACTCGGGTTCGCGGCTCGGTTCCTCCAAGGCGGATTGTCTCAGGCAAGTGGTGGCATTTGTCTGATTATGTTTTGATGTATAAACTCAACAACATCTATTGCCGGATAATGTATTTTATTTTCACCACAACTAATTACAAACCACTAACACAAACCGCCATCTTGCTAGACTCCTTGTTTGTTTTCCCACAATGCCAAGCACTACAAACAAGTCAATATGATGAAAAGAGAAAGGAGAAAATTGTCTATGTCCTGTAAATATTCACACATGCGTGCACATACCGCCCACCAAAAAAATTACATTTTTTTTTTCCATACTTCATACATAACCTTGATATTAAAACACAAAACGAATAAGATCCAACATCACAAAAGCTCCTGATTATGTCCATAAGTTTAGGAGATTGGTAAAGGGCAAATTTTTGTCACAGGTCTCACAATTTCACCAGTAGAGGTTCTCAGTGTGACAACTCTTACAACACCATCTCTACCCGGGTGAGTTTTGATAACTCTGGCAGTTCTCCATTTCAAGGGTGGCAAGTTCGAGTCCTTCACTAACACTAATGCATTCTCCTTAACATTGGGTACTGCAGTATTCCACTTTGTCCTTTGATGGAGCATGTGGAGATACTCGGTGCTCCAGCGTTTCCAGATGCACTGCTTCAGTTTGGTGATGAGCTGCCATCTATCCAAACGATTCTCCAAAAGGTGGGATAGATCCTGTTCCGGTATGCCAACAAGAGGAGCACCAATCAAAAAATGTCCAGGAGTCAAAACATCAAATTCTGAGGGATCTGCTGACAAAGGGCACAATGGTCTTGAGTTTAAAATTGCTGAGATTTCAGTAAAGAGTGTGGTCAGTTCTTCAAATGTGAGTATTTGATTGCCAATAACTCTTTTCATGTGCACCTTTGCCGACTTGACAGCTGCCTCCCATAGACCTCCAAACTGTGGGCCAGCGGGAGGATTGAAGTGCCACACAATGTTGAGGTCAGCTAGGTGATCTTGCAGCATCTGCCAGGCAGGCTCAGTAAACAAGGCTTGACGAATTTCTTTCATGTGTCTGTCAGCACCAATAAAGTTTTTACCTTGATCTGAATGTATGTCAGATGGTGTTCCTCTCAGAGATACAAATCTTTTTAGAGCAGCTAGAAATGCTTCTGTACATAGTGAGGACACAACCTCCAAATGTGTTGCCTTACTTGACATACACACAAACAAACAAAGATAACTTTTACTGATTGGGGCTTTACGTGTTTTGGTGGTCTTAGAAGAAAAGGGTCCAGCAAAGTCCACACCAACCTTCAGAAAAGGACGCACTTGTGAGAATCTTACACTTGGGAGATTTTCATTAGAGGTGCAGGAGACCTTGCAGTCAACCTGAAACATGAGATACACCGATGAATACAGTGCCGAATGAGATGTCGAGCACCCACAATCCAAAACTGCCTTTGAATGAGAGATTGAGTAGCTTGAGGTCCTGAATGGAGATATGTGACATGGTAAAAGGTTACAATAAGCTTTGAAAGATGGCATTTTCCTGGAAGCAATACTGGGTGTTTGGTACTTTCAGGCAAACAAGCATATTGCAAACGTCCGCCCACCCTGACAATTCTGAGGGAGTCAATAAATGGATACAAACTCCGTAAATTACTGGAACATTCGTTGCGCTTCAGGAGTTTGATTTCTTTCATAAAATACTGATGTTGCACTACATGGATCCAAAACATCAGTGCAGACTGCATCTCCTCACACTTCAATATCTTAGAATCACAATGCGGGAGTTTTGAGAATACACTTTTGGCTCTGAGTATCCATGCTGTTACTCGCTTAAGTTTTGAAAATGATGAAAATGTTTCCAACAATTTCACCAATTCATTTTGTCTGTCCTCTTGCACTGCAAGGGCCTGACTTTGCACCGGCTTGCATTCTGGAAGCTCTAGGAAAGGTGATACCTCAAATTTGTTTACAGGCCATTCTGTGTCTGAATCTACCAACCAATCTGGACCATGAAACCACAGAGAACTCTCAATCAATTGATCAGGATAAACACCTCGGGATGCTAAGTCAGCTGGGTTGCACACTGAGGGAACATAGCGCCAAATGCCTGGGGGTGTGATAGCTTGAATCTCGGACACACGGTTTGCTACAAAGGCCTTAAACTTGTGAGGAGATGATTTAAGCCATGACAACACAGTCGTTGAATCTGACCACATGTACATAGTAAAATTGTCCAATCTGCTCTCAAACAATGTGTTCACATATAACCACAATTTAGCAAGCAGCATAGCACCCAATAACTCAAGTCTGGGGATGGACAATGTCTTTAGCGGTGCCACCTTTGACTTGGCGATTACTAGATGGGTTGAGACCATACCAGTTTTGTCCACAAGTCTTACATAAATCACTGCATCATATGCCTTTTCAGAGGCATCACAAAATCCGTGAAACTGAATGCAGCAGGCATCCAGAAAATGGATATATCGTGGAATCCTTACATTAGTCAGGGAAGACAATGATGTTCTGAAGTGTAACCACTGTTGAGCAACCTCTGCAGTGACTGGCTGATCCCATTCTAATCCCAGTGTCCAAAGAGTCTGGAGCAATATTTTAACCCAAACTATAACTGGGGACACCCATCCACATGGATCAAACAACCTAGCAATGGTGGAGAGAATTCCTCGTTTTGTGACAGATAGATGGGGTACATTGATGTGGTACATAAACTCGTCAGTGATGGGACACCAATGAATGCCCAGAACCTTAACTGCTGGACTTGTGTCTTGATCAAAGCTTCTGAGAGTCTCGCAATGTGCTACAGGCATATCCTCCAACACACTGGAATTGTTGGATGACCATTTACGTAACTCAAATTCTCCTTGAGCTAACAAGTCCACGAGTTCACACTTAAGTTGCACTGCCTCTTCTACAGAATTTGCTCCTGTTACAATGTCATCTACAAACACATCTCTTAACAATGTTTTTGATGCCTGAGGATATTGCTGGGCTTCGTCCAAGGCCAATTGCTGCAAGGTTCTCAAAGCTTGGTAAGGAGAAGATGCTAAACCATATGTGACAGTCTTCAGTTGATAAACATGGACACTTTCTTCGGGAGACGGTCGCCATAGAATGCACTGGTATTTCCAGTCATCAGGATGGATTTGAATCTGTCGATACATCTTACAGATGTCTGCAGTGAAAACAACAGGCCTAGTTCGAAAGTTCAAAAGAATATCACCAATGTTTTTATGAAGTTTTGGACCAGTAAGGAGCAAATCATTCAATGAGATGCCTTTAGAAGTTGCTGCTGACCCATCAAACACCACACGAAGTTTTGTGGTAGAACTTGATTCCTTGAGTACAGCATGATGAGGAATGACATAGGCTATTTCATCATCTTGACCCTGAATATGCTGAATGCTTGTCACGCGGGTCATGTGGCCTAAACATTCATATTCTTTGAGAAACTGGCTATATTCCCTCGCGAGATCAGGTGACTTCTTCAACCTACACTCTAGGCACTCAAATCTTGATAAAGCAGAGTGCAAAGAATGACCCATGTCCTTCACCTCCTGATTGAATGGTAAACGAAGTATGTATCGCCCTTCAGCATTGCGTTCATGTGTTGCAAGGAAGTGGTCTACACATTTCTTGTCATCATCTGATATAAGGTCGACTGATGGCACTTCTTCAATTTCCCAAAACTTCTGTAATTGTACATCTAGGTTAGTTGTTCTTATCAAGCATGACACAGGTGGGTTCACATGTGTTTCACACTTGGCCTTACCACTCACAACCCAACCAAACAGAGAGTGGAAAGCATTAGGCTCCCCTGGTAATTTAGCTCCAGTCAGCACTTCACTGACGATATCAGCTGAAAGGAGCATGTCAACAGGCCCAGGTTTGTCGAATGATGGATCTGCTAATTTTAAACCCTTGAAGTGAGTAACTGAGCCTTGTGAGATTCTTGAACAAGGCATGGGATGTGTTATTTCAGATAGAACTGTGCCCTTTACATTAAACTGAATATGTTGAGAATCCACTGGTTTTATTGAACAATGGACAATGCCTCTGGCCCCTGGCACAGGAGTCTGACCAACACCAGCAATTTCGACATTCTGACGATGACGTTTCAATCCCAACCGCTGTACACAATCTTCAGTCAAAAATGTAGTTTGTGAAGCACCATCTAGCAAGGCTCTTACCACTTGAAACTGTCCACTTCCATCTCTCACATGCACAAGAGCAGTGGTTAATAAAATGGTAGTTGATTGATCCTGATTATCACCTGACAGATGTAGCGATTGTAATTTATTTACAAATGGTTCATAAGCTGGAGTATCATTTGTATCATTTTGAGTACTCTCTGGCTGAGTTGGGTGATTGTTGTGGTTGAAGTGCAAAACTGAATGGTGTCTCTTTTGACAATGATTGCATGAAAATTTTGATAAACATCTCTGAGCATAATGATGTTTTTTCAAACAATTAAAACACATATTTTGCTCCTTCACAAACTGCATCCTCTCATCAATGTTCTTAGACAAAAAATGTTCACACTTACTAAGTGAATGATTTTCGTTACAAAATGCACAGCACAGAACATTTCCAACTGCTACGAGGGCAGTGCTTCGGCCACTGGTTGGTCTAAAGGGTGGTTTCACACTAAATGTTGCAGTCCTTTTGTAGCTACGACCAACTGTAGAGGTTTTAACCTCATGATTCCCTTGAACACTAAGTAGTTTAACATTTTCATTCGCCACAGCACGACGCTCTAAGAATGCAAGGAGATGGTCACAAGTGGGCAAATCTTGCTCCACAGCTATTTCAAATGATTCACGTAAATTTGAGTCTAGTTTCTCAAGAAGAATATTCAGTAGGAGAAAGCTCCACTCAGACACTGGAAAATTATCAGCCCTTAATGCATTCAAATTTTCTTGCACCACACTAACAAAGCGGGATAATGAGTCTGGTGGGTTAGAATGCACAGATGGAAGATGAAGTATTTTCTGAACATGAATGGTAGCAGCAATGCGTAGATTCTGGTATTTCTTTTCCAGCAATGACCAAATTACTTCGTAATTTTCGTTGGTGAGGGGTAAATTACTTACCAGCTCTCTTGGCTCACCTTTCAGGCATCCAATAAGATAATGCAGTTTCTGCACTTTGCTGAGTGACACATCTTGATGCACAATGGATTTAAAAAGCTCAGAAAAGGATGCCCATTCTGCCCTGCTTCCTGAAAACACCGGCAAAGGAAGTGGAGGCAGGACTGCACGTGAGAATGTTGCACGAAAGGTTAGGTCTGCCGCTCTAACTGTACACCGATTATGTTCAATACGAAGCTGCCTAAACAACCTTTCGAACGTCACAAAGGCTGTCCCCAATTCATCAACTGTTCGTACTTCTGGTTTCGGCGGTACTGCACACAAAGCAAAGTAGTTAGCCAGCAATTCGTCTTTCTTTTCTGAGACTTCTTCAAACGCAATTGCAAATTCTTCAAAAAGATCTGGATTGTTGGCTGTTTCCTTTAAAATTGCACTAACTTCGTTTACTTTGTCCATAACATAGTCAAAAATGATAAGCTGTAACTCGGTTGTTGAAGCCGCCATGACACCAATAGCACACACACACAGAAATGTTTTTAAAACTGGTTGCTCATATCTTTTATCCGGCCCGGAGGACCAAAATTATGTTTTGATGTATAAACTCAACAACATCTATTGCCGGATAATGTATTTTATTTTCACCACAACTAATTACAAACCACTAACACAAACCGCCATCTTGCTAGACTCCTTGTTTGTTTTCCCACAATGCCAAGCACTACAAACAAGTCAATATGATGAAAAGAGAAAGGAGAAAATTGTCTATGTCCTGTAAATATTCACACATGCGTGCACAGATAGGAATACAATATCTTCAACAAGTCAGACTACCAAACAGATGGTGAGTGAAAATAAAAAACCTTCTAGGTAGGCTTCCAATTGGGGAGTCCGTTTCTTTTCTAGGGCTCCCCATGCGGAGGCCATCCGGGGGTTTCTCCGGGGTCGTGGAGTTTATCAAAATCCCACCATGTATACTTCTTTTTTTTATTCAAGACAGTAAAATCTGGCTTTATTGTAACAAAAAATATTCATTAATTGATGCAATTTCTATTTGAAAAAAAAAAGCTATTCATACATATAAATGCAAATAAAAAGACTTATAAATACACTTCCATAAGATTGTAAACACAATTTTTACTAATAATTACAATAACTACACAATAAAAAAAATTTCTAATATTTAAAATCTTAAAAAATATATTACTTCCTAGATTTCGTACACGTTTGACTATTTGTATTTAAAATGTTTTAATTTTACCTATGCGAAACGTAATAAATTAATGTTACTTTAAGTAATGGACTGAGCTACATATTTAATAATATTTTAGCAATATGATAAACAAAACGTACTTGCTTAAAGAACACTTTGTATGTTCTAGTAAATAGCAGTGTGAAAATTTTTCCACTACCGAATTTAGAACCAAATCCCTATAGCTTATTAACCGCGCACTTTAACCACTACGTTACGAAGCCTAACGGAAGATTTTTAGGTTTGTTAAAAGTTTAAATAGCTCTTTACTATGGCTATTTTAGTTTCACTATCAGAAAGTTTCACTTGACACACAATAATTTGGTTCCATGTTCATACACGTGGATACGCCATCTTCATATGAAAATTTCCTTGCATGTAGCGTGCGCATCGTGCAAATTCATTCTCATTATTCCATAACGCGCTTAAAGAAATATAACTTCAAAAAATTTAAAGGACAAACATTGTAATAAAATGTTTTTTTTGACTCTTTCGTTCCAAATATATAAGTTAGTTCTATTAAGTAGACAGCTTATAGACACAGCTTAACCTGAGTTAAAACGGTGGTATTCTAGGTTAAAAGCATAAATAAAAGAATTCCGTATATTTCAAACAGAGTGTTACATGGCTTATATAAATGTCTAAAAATCCAAAAATCCAAAAAAAACGTTTTGGCAAATTGTTGCTCATTGATATAAATATTGACAATGTTGCATTGTGTTAAGGGTAGGCCTACTGGTTTTCCGTCTCACTCTTATGCACTGAGCCTTAACACGAGAGGGGCTGGGCTTGGACCGACGGAAATCGCCTCGAGCGAGCCTCATCATTCATGGCCGTCAAGGAGCTTACAATAATTAAATTATTTGAAAATGGGAATTAATGAGCGTCAAATAATAAATTCAGTTAACGACTAAAATTCTACATAAAGGCTGCTGCATATAAATATTAAGCATTTGAAAGTTATTGTCGAGTTTTGAACCCCGCACCTATCTACATACTCATTCATATTACTGTTAATTGCAGAGATGACTAACATAATGTTCTGTAAATATCTACATGCATATTGACAAACACGAATTTATAGTTATATTCTCGTCGTCATGCCGGACTGCTTCTATTCGACCCCCTTCCCTTCCCCACCGGTCATATCCCTCCCCTCTCCACCTAACGCGCGGCCAACGAGAGCACAGTCCAGGTGCGCGTCGGCGAGTCAGCCTAGTGTTTGGAAATGCGCAGCCAGCAGGGAGTTGGGTGGCAGAGGCGCGGCTGGGTGTTGCAGACGCCGAGTGCGGCCGCGCCGAAAATGGCTCCACGACGTCAGGTGACCTGGAAGCGGCGGACGCGGATGCCGATGAGGCATGCGTCGGCGAGTCAGCCTAGGGTTTGGAAATGCGCGGCCGGGAGGGAGGTGGGCGGCAGAGGCGCGGCTGGGTGTTGCAGACGCTGAGTGCGGCCGCACCGAAAACGGCTCCACGATGTCAGGCGACCTGGACGCGGCGGACGCGGATGCCGATGAGGCACGCGTCGGCGAGTCAGCCTAGGGTTTGGAAATGCGCGGCCGGGAGGGAGGTGGTGGGCTAAGGCGCGGCTGGGTGTTGCAGACGCCGAGTGCGGCCGCGCCGAGAGCGGCTCCACGACGTCGGGCGACCTGGACGCGGCGGACGCGGACGCCGACGATGCACGCGGCGACGACGCCGGCAGCAAGCCGCGCAAGGTGCGCCGCAGCCGCACCACCTTCACCACGTACCAGCTGCACCAGCTGGAGCGCGCCTTCGAGAAGACGCAGTACCCGGACGTGTTCACGCGCGAGGAGCTGGCCATGCGGCTGGACCTGAGCGAGGCGCGCGTGCAGGTGGGTCCCGCCCTGCCCGTCGCTCCACGACAGTCTTTCGCGTCACATTGTGTGACGTACTTGCTCTTTGCTCTTGGCGGCAGTGATCCCGTGAATGGAACGGTGCTGCCATCTGTTACTTTGGCGCGAACCAAAGTTCACAAAGCCACGGGGAAAATTAAAGTAGCCTACATGTTTAATGATTCAATATGGGCAGATTTTAATAACATTTCTTGTCGAAAATCAGATCCAAAGCCAGGGTTTAGTATCTTTTTCAAGTCTTTTTCAGCTTTATCGGAGTCGTATTGTCACATAGTTTCGAAAATCTCGGTCTGCCAATCAAATCATTCAATAGCCGACGTAGCTGCTCCGGCAACGAATTCTAGCAGAGGGTGAGGAAACTAAGTGTGATTCTAGTCCAGAAATTTCGTTGGAAACACAATTTGCGTATTTTTTTTATCACGCTCGGCATTATTTTAATGAATTCTACGTTGAATTTCGTGTCAGAGTGTTTTTTTTCTCGTTAACGAGGTTAAATTTTTTTTCTCACTTTTTTTTTTATCAGATCAATAAATACTGTTAATCAGTAGGGGAATGTATTTTGCTTGAAATAATCTGATCGCTCATTAGACTGCAATAAGGCATGCCCGCGCTAGCAATTGTTATCTTGTAATCGACAGCCATCTGCCTTCTGTCTCTTTTTAATTTAATACTGAATATAGAGATTCCCCGAGTCAAATATTCCCACGGTCTGGGCTAACGTCTGTCTCTCTTACATAAGATACGATAAACTATCGTGTCGCTGTGTCACCGCACGTCTGTTTTTCGTTCTACAGACAATTATCAATTGTCTTACATCCCCTATTAAACACATGTTGAAATTACTATTGTAAAAAGAACATTTAAATGAAATAAAACACCGAAATTCGATAAAATACTGAAATTCATACTTCCACAATTAATACCCAAACCAGCAAAGTGTAAGCCAATAAAATTAAACTCAGGAGGCTTTTCAAAATGAAATGCAAAATCATTAAACTTAATCACAAGAATATTATCAATAATAAAATTAATTAAAAACAGGAACCTAGGTAACTATTACCATCTGATCCCTTCTGAACGACAGAATATAATACATAGTTATTCTTTTAAGAAATACTTTTGAAAGCTTGGAAGGGCAGGGCCTTGCAACGTAACACCTTCTTTCAGTCCAGACACTGCCGTTCATGAAAGGTATGAGTGTATGAAATCCTCCCAGACTCATGGAAATAATCTCAGGCTATATTTCTCACAACTTTATGTATCTACAATGGTTGGTCGAAAGTAACACCAAATTGTGGCACCTTGCTGCTGGCTATCGTTGGAAGCATCTTGTAAGGCTGTGTACACCGTGTTGTAGTCACTTGATGGTTCATTAATAAATGATAGGAAAGTTAATGAACTTCTTCCGCCATTAACTATGTTACTGAAAAACTGCATAAATCCCCTCCATTCAGGAAGTTCAGGCAGTTTTGAAATGGACTGCAGTGAGTGGAGCCACTTAAAACAAACACACCCACAGCTTGTATTGCAAAGTGGGTGTAAATATGTCGGCTGGAATGGGATTGATAATGTTTAAGTCGAGAACAGTAATCTGCTGTAATGCACTGCTTGTCCGATATTAAAAGTTCTGAAGTTACATAGCACTTAGGTGGCCTACTTTTGGGACAGAGAGAGAGAGAGAGAGAGAGACCATTTAACATTAATTTCATACCATTCAGACACTATTTATAATAATCTTTATATTTAAATCCCCTGCATTAAAAAATTATGCATTATAGAAAAATCTTAGTTGGACATTTTTGTAGTAAAGTTTAATTCTGCACAAGAACACGATTTCGTAAGCGGTCATTATTTTCGTTTTATTCAAGAAAAACGTGAATAAATTAAATTTGAATGCTCCACAACCAATGGTCAGGATTTTTAGTAATGTGGTTCATGGCTCCCCCCTACCACTTTACAAAAATTTGTGACTACATGAATTATTTCCCTTTTTTGACCTTCGTTGACTGGACTACTAAGACTATTCGGAATATAGGAGAATATGTATTATCACTATTCTAATGCGTGTTTTCTTAAGTATTTTAAAACGTGTAATTCCATTTTACTGTGACTATTTTAGCTTACCAAATATATTCCATGGTAGTCTCACTATCATAAAGTTCCATTTGGCACACCAATACGTTTGTCGTGTTCCCTAATGTTTGCGAAAGTGACCATATACTGGTTTATGTGGCGACACGTGGGTCCGCCATCTTTGTGAACAATTTCCGTTCATCGACTTCCGTTCCGTTTTTATGAATTTGCTCCAACCGAATGCCGTATACCAAGATCTAAAATGTTTACAAATAAAAAGGTTTCTAATAGTTGACATAGGTACATGGGAGTCACTGTAACAGCCCTATGGATATTTCGACCTATTCATGCATAGAGAGCAGTGTGAGTGTGTTACATCTGTTGTCTTTCATAGATAACCACGAGTGCATCAGCTAGTGATATATAGAACGTATTTCAAAAAAACTGTAATATAAAAATTTTAATGCACCACTTTTAATGTTTCCACAAATATTTGTTTTCACCATTTGATTTTTATGGTACGTAATATTATACTAGATCTCTACTCCCAGGTATCAGTTAATTTTCATGTTGACATAGAAAAACACAGAAATCTAAAAAAACAAGATGAACGGAATGTAGTCTCATGTGTCTCAAGAACACTTTATCCTAACTTTTATTTCGCAGGCCCGAAGTAAAGCCACCGTTCGTCCGTTGCGAAATGTGCCTGAAAGATAAAACAAAACAGGGTTCCTACAATCTGGAATGTCAGGGATAGTCAGGGAAAGTCAGGGAAAGTCAGGTAGATAGCTATAAAGTTAGTGAAATGAAGTGGAAAGTAAAAATTCGAAAAATAACTCTGAAAGAAATATATATAATCAAAAAACATCATAGGTCTGGCTATTAGCTATGTACATACATCATCTCTAGTTGCAATAAATTCTGTTCCGCTCACTGTATCTTTTGAAGGTTACTGCAGTCTTCTGCATGCAGTAGTGAATGAAGATGTGAAAGTAGTAAAGAAGTTCACTAACTCGGCTTGTATGTCTTAAGTTTTGAGATATATTAAGTATTATGCTGTATTTACCATTTGTAGTGTTTTGCCAAAACACTTACTAGTTAGTTTCAAAATACAGTGGAACCCCTGAATTACACTTTTCAAGGGGAAAACTGAAAAAGGTGTAATTCGGAGGAAAGTGTAATTGAGGGGAAAGTAAAATTTTGATGTAATAAAATTTTACAACAATAACTACATTATTTTTGTTTGCAATAAACTTTAGTATTTAATGGCAACCCTAAAACTTAAGTAAAAATATGTTATAGGCCTAACATTAACAACTTGATATTTTTAAATTTTTTTGCCATTGGTCCACATTGTTCTGCGGCATTTTCGATGGACGCTCGATTATGAACAATTGTGTTTAATGTAGACATGAGAAATTCTTAATGCCTTGGCTAAGGCCACACGCGATCCAACGCGGTTGTCAAACTAACTCAAAATAAGTTATTCAATTTTTGCCTAACTGTTAACAGCGTTTCTTTCACGACCACTCGCCATTGCACGAATATCGTGAAAAGTAATCATAAACGTGAATAAATTATCTGTAGAACGTGTCAATAAAGCACGAAAATTTACGTCAAGGTAAACAAAAACAAAGCCCAAAATCACTGGTACCAAACAGAGTGGCGTGTAGTATCTGTTGCCAACTTTTGCCAAGGAGTGAGAAACTGTATTTGCTACGCGGACGTGTTCCTTTCACTACATGGAACGATCACCCTTGAAAAACACCATATTTCAAGGATTTATATATTTTACGGTGATATAGGATGTTAAATAACGCGAACCTAACTTAACCTTTCACTTTGGTAAACTTCGGAACTGTTCGGGTTGTGGTTGTAGCTCTCTTGCCTGTGAAAAGAAGGCTACCTGTTTGTTGCATGTGGAGTAGTAAGCTTTTGTGTGTAACCATCCAACTACTTTGTTTTGTTCCAGGTTGATTATGTAAAGACTGTTACAGTGCATTATGTCTGACAAAAAAAACTGTATTTAATCAGCTGTGGCTGAACCCAGCTCTGTTTCCAGATTTTTCAGCATGGGTGCGTCCTGTAGATGGGCATAATACTCAAGCATTTTGTATTGTGTGTAAAAAGACTGAACTTGAGCAATATGGGAAAGCAAGCATTAGTTTCTCATGGGAATGGACCAACCCATTTGAAAATGGTGGGAGGTGCAACAAGTCAGACTTCTTTGTCTTCTTTTTTCATAAAGACGCCAGGTAATATTGCAAGTTGTTCTGGATCAACGGGGATTTCAGGCGTTAACCTAGACAAGGGACAGAGTAGTGATTCTTCTTCCTCAAATAGTGTCTTCGCGTCACAATGCACTCAGGTTCAGATAAACATGGTCACTAGTCTACAGAATGTAGTGCCTCAAAGAAATCTCAACAGTTATGTTTTAAAATAAGATGCAATGAAAGCAGAGATTATTTGGAGTCTGCAGGTTGTGTGCAAGAAAATGTCTTTTAATTATTGCAGTAACATAAGACCTGTATTTAAAATGATGTTTCCCGATAGTGCAGTTGCCAATGCATTTACTTTAGGAGGAGATAAAGTTGCCTATGTTCTTGTTTACGGGCTAGCACCGTACTTCCAGCAGAATATGCTAGATCGCCTGAAGTTGTGCGACAATTTTGTATTATGTTTTGATGAAGCATTGAACAAAGTAATTCAGCGAGGACAAATGGACATAGTAATTAGGTTTTGGGATGAAGAAAAGCAAATGGTTATTACCAGATACTTGAACAGTGTGTTTCTTTATAGAAGCACAGCTGAACATTTGCTTAGGAATTTTTTGGATGGAATTGCTCCTCTGTCACCTTCCAAAATAATACAGGTGTCTATGGATGGCCCCAACGTCAATTTGAAATTTTTCAAATGTCTCCAAGAACACATCAGATCCACCACAAGCAATGAAACTTTCACATTACAGAATCTGGGAACGTGTAGTTTGCATGTGGTTCATGGTGCTTTGAAAACTGGCATTGAATCTGTTGGATGGGACATTAGTACCTTGTTGCTACACTTATATTTTCTTTTCCATGATTCTCCAGCTCGACGAGCATTATTTACAGAGCTGACAGAATGCACAATATTTCCTTTGAAGTTCTGTAATGTACGATGGCTAGACAATGCCAAGTGCCTTAAAAGAGCGTAAGAGATATGGGATCACATTGCAAAATTTGTTAATGTAGCCAAGCTTCCGAAGACAAAAGTTGCAAAAATCTTTGAAGCCGTTCGTGATCCATTTGCAAAGTGTAAATTGGCATTCTGCAAGACAATTTCAGATGAGTGTGAGCCTTTTCTTAAGAAGTTTCAAATTTCAAAATCCATGAGTCCATTTATTTTTGAAGCAGTGCAGAAACTTCTGAGAGAAATTATGAACCGCTGTGTAAAGCCTGACGTGATGAAGTGTACTAGTACAAAACTGCTCTCTATTGATGTAAAAAAATCAGACAATTTGATCCTAAGCAATACAGTTGATGTTGGATTTGCAGCAAAACGCTTTCTTGCAGAAGTATCAACCTCTGTAACGGAAAGAGAAAAGCTTGAGTTTATGCATGAATGTCGGGGTATGTTGACAGCCATGACTGCCAAACATCAAGAAAGATGTCCTTTGAAGTACAAAGCAGTTAGAGAATTGTCTTCTCTAGATCCCTCGATTATTCAACACTCAACTTCACTTGGTCAGAAAAGGTTTTCTTTTCTTTTAGATGAGCTACTTGCTTCAAACAAAATAGATGATGAAGTTGCAGAAAAGGCTAAAAAAAATACTGTAACTTGTGTGATATGAAGAAAACTGTACTTAGTGAAATGTTTCAAGAACACTGCAAAAATAATGAGGAGGCAAGACTCGATAGTACCTATGGAAACTTCATGAGAGGAAGTGAAGTGTACAAAAACCTGTGGGAAGTTATTAAGATATGTCTTGTGCTCTCCCATGGTAATGCAACTGTGGAAGGGGGTTTTTCAATTAATAAGTCACTATTGGTTGAAAACATGCTAGAAAAGACAGTGGTAGCACAACGCCATATTCAAGATGAAGTGCAACAGACAGGAGGGATCGAGAATGTGAAACCAAAATTAATTTAGTTCTTCAGTGATGCTCGGATGTTTCAAGCCCCAGTTAAACACGTACTGTACAAGTGGTTAGAGCCTGCTTCTAGTCGTGGTCGTCTAAAAGTTACTCATTTGCAACTAGATGTCTTGACGTAAGATTACTGTTCTTGTTTGCTAAAGTGTTCAACTAGCTTTGAGCCAGGTAAGTTAACACGTCAATTTCTTTAGTGTTTGTAAAACAACAGTCAACTGCACCGTAAGATTTTTGTAACTAGGTGTTCTTTACTGTCGGAGAGGTCAGCTAGCTTTGAGTCGAGGAGTGGTCATTTAAATACGTATGTGACTCATATAAAAAAAAATAGTTTTTCGGCGAAAAGCTGATGCCTCTGTGAACACCCTCCCCTCCTTCCGCAAGCCAGTGGAATGGACTGTGGGCGGTGGCTCTCCCACCAGCTGCGGAGGATCCGCCGAGCCCTCGTAATGCCCTCTCGTTACAGAATATTACGTGTCCCGCCGGCTAACTAGGGCCATTATCCGTCGCAGGAGCCGCATTACACCCTCCCCCCACCGTCGACCCTCTGGGAGCCGAGCTTCCTACCCCTCCCTACCCTTCCTTCCCAAACCCCCCCCCCCCTTGCAGCTTCCCGTCGCCCTCGCCGGCCTCTTTCTTCTCATTTCCTCCCTCTTGGCCAATTTGGCCGCGGTTCTTCATCTCCATCTCCTGCCAATTACACCCTCCCCTGTCCCCCGGCGTCGCTCTGGACGGGGCCCCGGTCTCTGGCCGCGTACCTGCGCGAATTAGCCGGGCATTAGCGCCGGCCCTTAATCCCCGCCAGTCGGGGGAGGCGCACCCCCCCCCCCCCCTCCACAACCACGGCGGCGGCCCCAGCCTGCAACAATGATCGGCCGGACGACTCGCCCGGGGTATCGCCAGCTGTTCTCCGCGATGATTTCGGATCATTGTCATCAGCAGTCCCGAGCGTTCGTGCGTTGACAATTTATTGTAGGTAGATTTCCAAGAAGGACTACCTAGTGTAGCCGTTACCATGGTGCGACTTCCGGAAATTTTTTATGTAGTTTTTCTTTTCATGGTCCGTAGACCCCAAAACCATCATTAAATCAAAAGTAAAAATCTCTTCCAAGCTGATACAAAAACATTTATAGTAATGCCTGTAGAAAATCTCGGTCGAGTTCGTTAATGGGCAAAATCTGACCAAAGGGGTAGAAAAAGGGGAAGGTTTTTTAAAAACCTTTTTAACTCGTAGGAGTAAAAAAAAACATTTGTCTAAATAATTTTTTTATGACCAAATGTAACTGCAGTGGTGGAATAAACAAGGGTTAGAGGACAAAGAAATTCATAACCCCCTTAGTAGGCACATTATCGAATTCGTTGAAATTGTTTGTAAATATATTAATATTTATATAAAAATTTTGTCCGAAACAATTTTCGATAAGACGAACCATTGGTGCAAGGGTTTGAAAAAGACAGGGGTAACATTTTAAAGAATTTCATAGTTACGATATTAAATCCGTTCTTATTGATTGTGAAATTTTAAAAATATTATCTACGACTTAACTTCTATAAAATTGTTCTGTACGATCAACAATTAGGCAAGGGGTGGACAATAACAGGAGTTGAAGGACAAAAAATTAATAACTCCCTTAGTAAGTACACTATCAAATCCGTTAAAATGGTGTCAAAACCCTTTAAATATTTTCTCAAACTTTTGTCAGAAACGATTTTTGATTTAACAAACCATTGCTGCTAAGGCTGAAATAAAGGTTTATAAAAATTATAACTCTCTTAAACTATAAAATCTATAACAATCAAATGCAAATCTTCCAAAAAATTATCTTAAATTTCTGTCTGAACCATTTTTTTATAAGACGAACCATTACTGCATCATAAACGCTATCAAATCCGTTCTTATTCATTTTAAACTTTATAAATACTGTATAAAACTTTTGTATTACTTAAAATTGTGTTTCAAGATGAAAGAAAATTCATAACTACTTTAGTAGGCATAATACAAAAATTGTTGTAAGGTATTCAATGCTGGATGCATTTAATTAAACTCATTCAAGACATTTTCACAGCATGGAATATGATAAAATGTTTTATTGATCATTTTGGAATTTCAGAGAACATAGGCTATAGGATGTCATTAAATTGAGTTTTTAAACTATTCCAGAAATTCCACAATATTTCCAGAAAAAAAAGTACCTCGAAATCCACCTACACCTGTAGACTGTGCCAACAGGGATGTTTTAAAGTTAGGCTTGTACTAGCGGGACGGCATTGATGTGGATAGTATACTAAATATACCGCACTTAGCATGAATAGACTAGCAGCAATCACGCACAGGCTTGCTTTCGTTAGTGCAAATTTTCCAAATTAGTGAGACTGTGTATATATTTACAAAATTAATGAAAAGGAAATAAATATCTAATAATTAGATATTAAAAAATTTGGAATTTTGTATGCATTTTAAAATGTCATAATACTAAGTGTATTGAGAAAAATAACTTACTATTTGGCTATAAAACGGTAATTATGATTTTTAAAACAGTTTTATTAACGTTTTGTTTCACGTATAGTGAATATACCTAGGGGTTTAGTGCTGGCCAGGCTATGCAAGAACTAAATGTATCATCGTTGGGTTCGTCTGTTTTGATACTGTGCTGTGATATTTTTTCCCGACAATTTCCTACCACGGAATTCTCTCTGTGCTGTTTATGTGCTGATTTTGGCTTGTTCTCTGTGTGTTTGTGTATTCCTCTTTCTTATTAATTCTTGAGGTTTTATCTGACATACATTTCAAACCAACAATGGCGTATGTCCATTAAAATCTTTTTAATCTATAAGCTTATGAATCTAGGTATATTTTCTACATTTTTAAAAGAAATAATTAAATGCCCACGTCACTTACCACGCCGGTATTTTTATGGTAAAATTTCCATACAGTGCAAGCAAATAGGTTAACAACTTCACATATCTTTTTCTGCGTAGACAACGCGCCTCTGAAATACTTTTAATTTGCAATCATGCGATTTTACGCGCGATAATTAAGTATAGAAATGATGCACCACGTTGAATATTTTATACTGGAATCTTCAACCCTAAATTTATATGAAATCAAATTAAAGTTCGTTTCTTAAAAATATTCGTAATGAACATTGGTTTATTGAAGTTTCGTTGTGGTGAAACTCAAACTGGACATCAATTAAGTGACGGAAATCAGAACAAGTAAAATGTATTTACTCTGGAAGGGAACAAATTGAAATAAAATAGGAGAGTTGGAATTCCGGTTAGAAATATAGTCACAGAAGAAATGGCAAACACGCTTCACGTATTGAGCTGTTGAGTGTTTTTTTTTTGTATCCACAAAATACTTTGTGACACTTTACAGGACCAAATATTTCGCGGTGCCTTCAAATTAATTGAACTGTCCTAAAAAAACACACGTGGATGTCCTTAAAACAACTATTATGTTTGCCACTAAGAATAAGTTTTTGTTTTAAAAATGTAATTCAATTCTTTAGGTATATATAAAAAAAATTACAAAAAATTTTAGTTAATCAATTTTTTTTAATGAATAATTAAAACGGCTTCATTTGTTACACGGGGGGTAGTCATTGGGTTTGTCTCGTTTTCGGAGTCCTGGGAGGACAGTTTGCTGCCGGGACTCAGGTTGAGCGCGCACCGGGTGTGCGGCCCAGCTCTCGCCGTCAGGTTGAGCGCTGCGCGGGTGTTGCGGGGCCGTTTCCAAGCCGTATCCAGGGGGGTGTCGACCCACTATTGGACATCCGATTACCCGCGCCATTGTGGATTGCCAACAATAGTCGCAATTACCGCGAACAAAACACTAAATGATCGAGGGCCGCAGCCCCTAGCTGCGCGACTCGCTAAAAAGGGGGTTTGGGTTGGTGGAGAGGGCAGAAGGGTGGAGGGGGGTGGAATTTGCGCCCCGCAATTTTCTCATTTGTGCAGATTAATTAGCGAAATTGGTTTCAATTAAGATGCAATTCAGAAGGCCATTGTGCACTCGGTCGGGCCGGTTGGAAGGAGGAGATAATGGGCGTGGCCCTAGACCAAAGGCATTATGCGACGTGATAGTTGACTTGTTACGGAGATAATAACTTTTTCTTTACCCCTGGAATATTGGCAGCGCTCTAGAGATCAACGAATCTGACAAAAATACAGAAATTCTATACTTGCTTTATAGAATAAATGTTTTTACTTGAAATCAAATGTGATAGGATAAAAAAAATTCAGATGTTGATACTTATTATTATAATACTATAAAATTAATTTTCGCCTCAATGATATAATTCGTAAGTTGTTTTTCCAAGATTGCGTACTCTTGTAACACAATAGGAACGAAAAACCTTTTGTTAAAACCACAAATCACAGGAAAAGAAGAAAAGAAGCTATCCAAATTTGTACTAAACTGTCATTAATGTTAATAACTTGGAGTGTATGCATTTTGAAATTCTGTACAGATGATAAAACACCCTTCCTTGTGATAAAATACCCTTCCTGAATCTTCAAACTAAACGTCTTCTTCTTATTATTTCCTCCCTCCCCTTCTAAAAATCCATCCAACGTTTGACTAATTAGAATTCTTGTGAATATGATTGCTGAGCGAATTATGCACTTAGCGTTAAATATTTAACTGTAAAATTTCAGCACAGCGTTAATTAATTTTGATCTTTATCCAGTTGGAAGGTCTGAAGTGAAAGGGTCTTTGTCCCGACTCGGAGTCAGACGTCCGCTCTGAAAGGAAAGTTTATCACCGTGAAAGGTATTACTTTGCAATACAGTCCACAGATGGCGGGGCTTTGCAACTGTGCGACGTGCCTTTTCGCCGTCGTTTGAGAATGAACTCACGAAACCTTGTAGACTTCTGGACTAAAACAAACGTTAGTTGAATCTCTTTCCAAGTCGAGGATAAATACACTGAATGGACACAGTTATAAAAAAAATGGGTGCGTGTACCTACTTGGCGTAATAAAAAACTAACTTTAATTTTGCATGCAATTAATTGAAAATAATATAATTACGGTTGTAAAGTATAAATTAATCAAATTAAAAAATTCAAATGAATACTTATTATTCAATACTAATATTAGCAAGAGTATAAAATAAATTATTTAATTTAGTAAGGTAAAAGAGAAAATATTTAATTAATAATAATAATCATTAAGTAGGACAAATGATTTTCCTAATTTATTTATTTTAATTAGTTATTAATTATTAATGTAATAATTTATAATTTTCAATGCAAATAAATAATACATACGGGATCAAGACCTCCCTTATATAAATACAACTGAAAATACACTTGAAAAGTTTATAAACACTATTCATTTCACTAATATTCTCATTAAATATATGTTTTTTTTTAATTATATAGACTAGGATTCAATATCAGTCACTAAAGTATATCTACAATTTAAAGCATTCATATAATTTCTATTTTAAATGTAACCTTTTTTTACCCATTCAATTTTTGTTGCATTTGCGTGCGCATTGTTCAAATTCACTCTATTGATTTTTTTATAACGCGCCTGAAGAAGTATAACATCAAAAATTATTGTTAAGAATTTATTTTTTAGAATATTGTGAAATATCGTAAATCTTTTTAAAGTATTAAAAATTGGTCTAGTTTACATAGCTAAAAAAGGATCTAAATATTGTTTATACTTAGCATAGTTCTCGCGCGATATCACCCTTACTCAAGGCTGTGAACTGGCGCAGTCTTCGTGCATAGGAATGAAGTTACAGGTGAAATACAAGGTCTTGGGTGCTTTCAAGATTACATCCCCAATAATTATTCTGAAAACAAGGGTTTTAGTCGTTGTCACGCTCTAATAAAAAACAGCTTTTAAACGAAACACGGAAAAATTAATCATCCGCCCTCATTGTATTCTTAAATGCTTTGTTGTAAACTGATCCGACAGATATATTGAGGAGTTTTCAAATCACGTGTTTTTTATGAAGCTCTGCACACAGTATGTATGCCGCGGTAGGTGGGGTCCTAACGGTCTTGTCTGTCCAAAGACCAATACATGGACTGGGATATAAAGTTGAATTTTCCATTGTCGCTGGCAAGGAGTGTCTGTAGAAGTTTAGAAGTTTTAGTAGTCTCCTGCCGTATTCTAGGGAGTGTTTGTGAGGTTATGTTCACGAATGTATAATTTATTTGCATTATAAATTACAACTTATTATTTAATATAATTAATAAATTAGAATAAAAATACATCGTGTTTTGTTAATATTGAATATTGAGTATTTGTTAAAAATAATTTTATTTAATTTGTACTTTACCATTTGTATTATATAATATCACTACAGTCCTTTTATTATTTTATTTCTATTAATTATTTGCATTCAAGTAAGTATAACTTCAAACGCGCGTACGTAGTACACGCAACATTTTTCTAGTTTTTATATAATGTTACATTTTTAAAACACAGAAACAATATAATATATTAAATATACTACCAAAGATAGTAAAATAAAGGCACCAGCTTCCACCATAGTGAACTCTTAATGTGAGATAGTGGTATCTGCTCCAAAATGGGAAAGATTTGACTGCAAAACAGTTTAAGTCAAATTGTACGTATAATTTCCGTGAGTGAATCGCACAGCACTTCATATATCATCTGCTAAGTTGTCAATATTTTCATTAATTTTTTTCCCCACTAATTATTTTAGTGAATTTCACGACCTTGGTGATTCTGTATTTATGCAATTTCTCCACTTTAACTTTAATTGTGAAGTTTGAAGATTTGCGTTTTCTGATAAGCCTTTGTTTCATATCCTACAGAAATGTACCGTAAATTTAAATTTGTATACTTGTATAGAGTCATTTTATCTCACTAACGAGCGAAAATTTGAGGTAGATAAGTTTATTATCGTATTTAGATTAACAACGGAATATATTTCCAAAGAGTCTGAGAAAATTTATTTACTACAGTGTTAAAAGTTTTCATTTTATATTTACTAGGAACAGTGGTTACTAATTATAAAGACAAAATTTACGTGTGTGTATAGGTAGGTACATATTTTTTTACGAGCGGGAAAACAGGTTCGTAAACGACATCCCAATTAATTAAATCCAGTTTTATTTGTAACTTATATGTACACTCTTAATTAAACTACTCATAAACAAGACTCGAAATGTGTGTTCACTAATTAATCAATATTTGGTTCAGTCCACAGTTGACACCCCCCACTGGAGCACGGCTCGACAGTGGCTCTGCGTACCGCTCGCCTCTTACCGCGCAACTCTGTCACAAGCACAGTCGTCCGTTGCACACGCACAGTCCTGGGGTACCCATCGCCGCTTTTACACCCAATGCCATAGACCATTATTCTGGAATGGTCTCGCATAAACATTATGACGTGTCGCGTCATGAGGGTCGACCAGACACCCGAAACTCCCGGAACAGTGACGTCTCAGTCACGCCACTCCACGCTTGTGGCCTCCGGGAGCGCCCAGAATTCCCCCGGGCGGCTGCAGGGTCGATAGCAAAGAGTCGAGGAATAAGGTAACGCGTGGAGAAGGGGGAGGAGGTGGCAACGACCCTTGTAATCCAACGAGGTATGCGTTACGCCCCGTCCGGGGACCTCCGGGCCAGATCTGCTGTTTCGCCTCGCGGTTGCGGTCCCTAGTAGGCTCGTAAGAATATATACGGGTAAGCTTCTGAGTTTAGTTAATTTGAACTCTAACTCATAGAAATCACGTTGTAAACTTAACGAAAATTTCCAAAAATTCTTGTATTCAGCCGAAAACCATCTCCATTCCTCCAGCGACATATTTAACATGTTTAAAAAAAACATAGAATCCGAAATAATGATCGAAGGCTTTCGCGGTCGTTGCCTCAGGTTTTTATGAATACCTTCTTCATAAAGCTGAAATCATAATAGCGTGACGCGCTAGACGCCACGTGAATGAAACATGTATATAAGTAATCACTTGGGACCGGAAAAATTCGCAGGTTCAATGACCTGTAGGATGAACTCCATAGTTCTACTTACACTAGGGTCAAATGTGACCCACTCATTGGCTGCTGTATTGTGAGACGTCCCAACGTAGCAGCATGTGATTCGATACAGCTTTGGTTGGGTGTTTCTCATTGACCCACAGTCATCTAGGTGTGTTGTGAGCCAATAACAGAGGCTGCATTGAGGTATAACTATTTGTATTTTAGCCTATCGCGAAATGAACTCGCGAATTTTTCCGGTCTCTAGTAATCACGTTCAACGCATCTATGGCGTCCACTCGAGAAATTTGTGGGTGCCAAGGGCTTTTCGATTAAAAACATTTTCTATTTCCATTGCGTCGCGAGGAAGATGGTTAGCTTGGTGCACTGGTAATACTAATATTATTCATATATATTTAGTTCTCGGTATACGGCATTTGGTAGGAGTAAATTCGTAAAAACGGAACGGAAGTCGATGAACGTTAATGTGTCACAAAGATGGCGGACCCCCCTGTAGCAACATAAACTCGTATGTGGTCACTTTCATAAATATTAGGGGACATGCCAAACGTATTGGTGTGCCAAATGAAACTTTATGATATTGAAACTACCCTGGAATATATTTGGTAAACTAAAATGCTCATAGTCAAAAGTAATTAGAATTTTTAAAATACTTAAGAAACTGGCAGTATAATAATGAGAATACACACTCTCCTTTTATATTCCATTAGGCCTAGTAGCACAGCTGTAGAGCATGCGTTTACTGACCTCAAGACATATCATTGAAGTATTTTTTTTAATAAGATATTAAAATATAAGAATGTTGAATCAGCTCAATAAGATTACGTCTTCTTTACAGGAAAAATGTACATGCTAATTTCGGTAATTTAAGCAAAATTAATATACATATACTTAGTGTTTTAATTCTAGTATTATAATGTTTAAAGTTAATATTTTAGTAATGTCATAGAAGTATAACTTCTAACGTGTGCCAAAACTTTATAATATTAAAGATTTAGTGAATTTTAACCAAATGAGTAATTGAATAAACATTTATTGTCAAACATTAGGTCCAAAACTGGGATTTAGGAATTTTTTCAAGTCATTTCGCTTTTCTCGGAGCCGTTTCTAATAGTTGGTGGCAAGCAACGTTTATGATTCAGGCAGTGAATTCTAGTGGCGAGCGCAGAAACTAAATGTGTGATTCGCGTTCAGAAATTTTGTTTCTTGAAAAGCAAATATATTATTTATCATTATGTACATATATGACGCTATGTATTATTTTAAATTATTATACGTTATATTACTTGTCCGAGTTTCGTATTATATGTTTTTTGCAACATGAACATCGTGAGAACACATGACTTTGCTCATTACCAAAGTTATAGGTATGTTTAGCTACACCTTACTGACAAGTACTGAAAGACTAGCTGACATTTTTTTAACGTTGTGTGCACAGAATGTATCCGTGAAATATCGAAATGTGTTTTGCGCAAAATGATATTTTTTTTACAAATGATTTTTTTTTAATTTGAATGAAACATATTTCTTTTTAAACATGTTGTTAAAAAAAATGTCTCTGTAAACATTCTGTAAACATGTTTGTCGCGTACTGAATGGCTAAGAACATTATTTTATCTATAATCGTTCACAACGATGCGCCATTTTGCTGTCGCATTGTGCTATTGTGATTCTATAGCATGCCTATACCTACTCGGCGGACATAGCACCGCCATCAGCTTTACTCCGTTATGTTCGATCTGCAGAGCTTCAGATAAAATCCGCGCCATTTGAAAACTGACGTCTGTGTTGTCTGTTTACGGAAAGCGTTTGATAATTGGGTTTGGGGGGGGGGGGGGAGTAGTTATGCTTCCGTATTTAGTTATTAAACTGTATTTTCAGGAGAGTGAAGATGGCTTTAAACCCGTGTTGACAGAATAATTCTAAGGGCACCTTTCATATTCTTTTCTCCGCCACGTAATGCGCCGCTCAGATCTCGTAGTTGGCACGTCCACAGCCGACCAGAGAGAGAGAGAGAGAGAGAGAGCCAAGTACACAGGCCCCTAAAGGCGCCAGCAGCGCGCGATGCACCGGGAACAGACAGCCGCAGACACACACAGACTGGGATCACGGAGCGCGGTGGCGGCGACTCCGCCGTGGTTGGTCGCGACGCGCGCCAATCAAAGCGCGTCGGCAAACAAGGCGCACAATAATCAGCAGCAGTAATAACCTCGGGTGGCGCCCGAGTCGCACGGCTCGGGAGAGGGGGGGGGGGGGTTGTGGGGAGAGAGAGGCGCGCGCTGACCGGCTGAGGACGCACACATCCGCGCGTCGACCGCGCAATCAAGCGATGTGCTGATTGTAATGAACTGCCGGTAATCACCTTACTGAGCCTTATCGCGCCTGGCGCGGGGTCTCGCGTCGCCGCATTACGCCCCTCGCAGGGAGGGAAATAAAACGGCGATGATATGCTAATGGAATGACTTCAACCCGGAAAGTACGCATTATGACAACTCAGATTACACATTTATTTCATTCAAAGCATAACATCATTCGTGTTGAATTACTGGCACATGAATTAAAATTTAATTTTCGCAGTCAACACTATAGAAATTTAAAAAAAAAACCTAATGACTAAAACTAAGGCTCAGACCTAGAGATTAGACAAGCAATTAGCAATCGATATCAAGGCAGAAACAAATATACATATAACCACTAGAACCAGTTACATTCACAGTAAATAAAATCATACAAAAATATCGTGTCTAATCCCGAAATTGGGGGGCCGAAAAATTCAACAGGTTTCGAGACCATTTGAGTTGATAATGGAGCATAGACGGAACGAATCACGGGGGACGGAGAAGAGAGTGTCCTAAGGAAATACATCGGACCATGGCAACGTCCGCCACAAATCCAACTTGAGAAATTTTCGCTGGGGAGACAAGTGATGTAACCACTCAGCCACATTGAACCACTGTGGCCGCATTAAACAGAGATTACGAGAGTTTATCCGCGTCAACTGAATCGCAACGTAACAACACTATAGTATCGACCCAAACAGTGGAGATCAAAGTGAAAAATAGGGACAAAATAAATTAGCAAAGAAGACAGGAAGGAAATAAACAATGATGATGTAAAACTTGAAATACAACTCAAGATTTCACGATTGTGTCTGGTAATATGTATCTTTATTACGTACCTGAGCGACATTATGAATAGAATAAATAAGAGAGAAAAAGAAGAAAAAAAATGTGTGTGTATTTCTCAGATCAAGCAAAGTATTTTTAAAAGATTAGTTTGAGTTTAGGATCAGTGTATTTTCAAGGAATTTCTTCCCTTTTATATCTGCGCAAAGCCTTAAAAGAAGGGAAAAAAAGCCTGCGAGGGCATACATTTCCACAAAAAAAAAAGGGGAGGGGACAGTAATCTCTCGTTAGGAAGCTTGTTACTGGCTTGCCAGGAACATAACGTCCTGTTTATGGGATTACATTCCGAGGCTCGTGGCAGCCATTGTGCGATTCTCAGCACCAGCGCGCGAGAAACGACAATAAAAACATTCCCTTTGGAAGAAAAATGTTCTTTCAACAACAACGACAAAAAAAAAATTAGGAAGATGGTCTTCCGAAGTCACGAGAAACGTGTGTCATTTGACATCATTAAATCGAAGAGAAGATGTGACGTCTGTGTTGTATTCCCTACACTGGGTACGCGGAGTAATAATAATAATAATAACGTATTTTCACCTGCTCTCTTTCTCTCTCTCTCTCTCTCTCTCGAAAAAAAAAAAGAGAGCAAACAGAATTTCCTGACATTTCGCGAGGGAGATAGATATAAATTGTCTGAGCTCTGAATTGTATGTCGCCTCTCTTGATTCCTGCCATCGTTCCACAGACAACTCCCCCCTCCTTTCTACTACCATTGTTATTTTCTCCGCTACACCCACGCGAGTGTGTGCGACATTGTTAAAAGGAACGCGGGGGCATATTGAATCCCGAATTGGAACCTGGTAAATGATTATAGGCACAGAATTTTTTTTGGACTAGCTACTCTTTGCACGTCCTCGTTGTCATGGCAACCATGGACAATCAAACGAGGAAATGATTTTTTATAGATTTTTTTTTTTAATTTCGGAGAAGTGCTTTCTAGCGAAACGTGACGTATCTTGTTTCGGGGAACTACTGAGAAGAGACGCTGTCGCCATTGGTGACAATACGGTGGCGAATCACCGAGCGAAAACAAACAGACAATACAACTACAGAACCTCGACATTTATTTTAAGCAGTAATGCATAAGCAGGCAAACAAATCAGTGAAAAATAATTTTTTTTGCTGCTACATATTTTGTGTTGAGGCGTACCAGAAATATTTCATCTCGTAATCACATGTTTTTTTTTTATTACAAAACAGCATTAAGTATTTCTCGCCTCTGTTACTAGGCAATTTGGCTAGCCGTCAAGTAGTTAAATTAACATTATAAACCTAAAACTTTGTATTTGCTAGTAGTTATGAGCCCACCCAACAGATAGCGTCACATGTGGAGAAAAACATTTTTTTCAGTTTCTACTGTAAGAGTCGCACATATATACCAAATACACTAGAGACTAATACCGGACAGCTGCAAGAATTATTATTATTATTTTTAAACCTGCCGTTGTTTTCACGTCAGTCCGATAGGTGGCAGACGCTATGCCCAGTATGATAATGTATCTGTTTAATACATGTGTTATGACAACAAAAATAACTTTCTTTTCTTTTGGTTATAAACTTTTTTTTTAATATGGATGCAGATTTATGGGAGGTATAAACCTCAAATTCTTAAAGTTAAAAAGTTAATAATGTTTGAAACACAATAATATTATATGTAATTATAACATGTGTCGTATAACATATTTGTAGTCGCACCTCTTGCCGCTAGGTTATTTCTCACACTCTCGCCTCTGTTGTTGGTATGGATCTGTACGTTATTAGTGTATAGTGTATGCGTCTGTACCTATCTCCCTCCTTGCTCTATGGCGCCGACCGCGAAGGTTCGTTCCCTTTTTGCAGGTGTGGTTCCAGAACCGACGCGCCAAGTGGCGGAAGCGCGAGAAAGCCATGGGCAGAGAGAGTTCCGGCTTCATCCACGCAGAGCAGTCAGGTGAGTAGCCCGACGAACAACTTTGAATCTCTGCCGGCAGTTCTTAAGATGGGTTTCCATATGTTGCAATTTTATCCGTCGCGTGGCATCGTTACGTATAACCCTGCGACACGTCACGGTGCAAAGATGTTGGGATTCCCAACGTGTAATTCATCCGTCACATCGTACCCGTATCAAAAAACAAATGTTACGTCTCGTTGGCACACCAGAAGGGCAGTTCATTAGTTATTTATATACCTCAGGCTTAAAATAAGAAATATGAGAAAGTCACATCTTTGGTGGATGTCAAAAGTATTCAGAAGTACGGTGGTCCGAGTTTTTTTTTTTTTTTTTTTTTTGGCTGATTCGAAGTTTCAGGCAGCGAGTAGACTGTACAATAACTTTATGCATCCAATGGAATTCGATTTTATCTTCTGTGTTTGTTCAATTGGGCTGGAAAATGAAGAAGAATGACTCGCCACCCGTCCACACTGGTTGTTTCTTCAGGCCGTGACTTCCTTTGAAGTGACGGCGAAAGACCGACACATTACTGATCGAGCCCGTTGCGTATCTTCGTGTCAAGTTTTGTCACGCAGCGCTGTAACTATTCCCGTCCACACGTGCGCATGTCGGTTAAGCAAAGGGGCTACGTTACGGACGTTTGCAATATGTGGATACCCAACTTTAGCCGTCGCGTCGTCAGCGACGACCCACGGAGGTGGTCCCCTTTTTTAATCCATTCTCAAACACTGTGAAATTATCACAGAAAACACGTGTCTGGTACTTCGAGGAAGCCTTCTTTTTTTTGAGAAAGTGCATTCTATATTGAATCGTTCGCAAACAACCCTCACACCCCAGGAACGACAACCATCCAAATCCTAGGTACTAGATACTTTTTTTTTAAATTATTTAGCACGATGATATGCGCCAATACAGCAGAGGACGTAGGGCATGCTTGGCCGACTCGCTGACCATAGAGTATTGTCGTTAAGCCCCCACGGGCCGGAGGGGGCGAGGGGTGGCACCGGTCCTCGCTGCGATAATGCAAAACTTCGCACAGTCAAGCGAAATTGCACAGTTGAACTTATGTGTGTGTATCTCGGTGGCATAAACCACAAAATACACTTTTGGGCAAAATGCACTTTACCATAAAATTGACCATCTTTTGACTATTCTTTGTTTACATACAACATTAAGAGCGACAATATGTCAAGAATTTACATATTTTGGATAGAATAAGTTGAGTTAAGGGAAGAACTAATTTAAATACTTAAAATTGCTTTCTTGAAAAAAAGTTTTTTTTATGACATAATTTATTATGCCTCCGAGGTACAGATACATATATACACACACACTTTTAAGAACGCGTTGCCAGTTATTTTCGCACCTTTTAAAATTCCAAATAAATTGCAACGGTGGTGTGTTTTCTCAAAAAATAAAACGATCAAAACTCAGACCACACAAGAGTAAAAAAAAAAAAAAAAAAAAAAAAAAAATCCTGCCACCGATGTGTAACATATATTTGAGTATCAATTTAAAACGAAGAAATAAAAATATCTTTAATTTCATCACATTAAATGAACTTCCCTGCGGTAAGTTTTGATGCTCTATCACAGTATACTGATTTACAATAATAAAAGAGTCTGGAGTAGCAAAGATTTTTTTTTTTTTTCGGTTAGTGGAATTCATAGGAGTGTAGTGGGCGTTAGGGCCTCAGTGTGTAATTTTTGTTGCCGCAAATACATAATGATGTTTTGTCATTTCACAGTTTCGGTTTTCCCTAGCCTTAGCTATGGGTTTTACGCGCCCCGACTGAAGCCGGGCGAGGAAAGGTGCATTCCGAGACTAGTTGCGGAGCACCGCACAGCGAACACAGCGACGCTCGAGAGGCGAGGCCCGACCACGGCTCTTCGCCGGCGGCGTGACAGCCGATTGCCACTCGCTTGCGTCACACAAAGTGGAGGGGGGTTTGCTGGTGGGGGGGAAGGGAGGGACGGGGGAGCGAATAGAAACGACGAGAAGGGCTGGGGCAGATTGGAAAACAGCGGTAAAAGGGGATTGTGTAGCGTTGAATGCCGTCGAAGCAGAAGTTTTCCCGTGTCGTGTTCGGAACTGATAAGCCGTTTGGTAAAAAAAAAAAATCCGGGACGTGTGTGTGTGTGTGTGGTTTGGAGGGGGGATAGGGAGGAGGAATTATTTTTTTAAAGGGTGCCTAGGTAGTGGTGGGGATGCAAAATACTGGGTTGCGTCAGAGGGTCCCCCCCCTCCCCCTGGCGGTCGAAACACGGCGTGGCGCGAGTAATTAACGACAGTGGACGGGCCCGCGGGTAATCGCGCGCTCCGCATCTGTTCGGAAACCGAGACGGCCAATTACGGAAATGAAAGTATTTTGCCATCGATCTCTCGTGTAGAAGGGGTTGAAAAGGCGGTTGTGGTGAGGGGGTGGGGTTGGGGGGGGGGAAAGGGTTCTCTACTGTCAATTGTCGCGCGACATGCACTCGCGACAGCGACACGCTAGTGCCGCGTATCACCCCACCCACCCTCTTAATTTTCCTTGGCGAACCCAGACCCACTTCGCGTCGTCGAGGGAGGTTTCTGGCACCCGCGTGCCGTGTAGGCTTGTCTCAGATTCGACAGCTCTCGAAAGCAGCAACGGTGGTCAACATATCCTTCCGGCACTGTTGTTCTGTCACCGGTATATTTTGTCAACAACTTCTTTTGGCTGTCGGAGTTCGTAAACAAACATTATGGGTCGATTTGCAAGAGACAGTTGAGAAATAGGTACCACTAGTTTTTATAACTAAATTTTTTTAGACAAGTTAACATGTCACAGACTTTATTGACTGGAAGGAAGGAGACAGAGAAATTTTTAATTATTTTTGTTTCATTACATAGACTAATACATCCTCTCGCATTATTTCGGTTTGGTAATTAAGGGAGTGCCAAAGCATTATTTTTTTGTCTATTACAACTCTCTGTCATTAGATTTACAAAACTTGTCATCGTTAACGAGTAATATATAAATTCAATACCTTAATTTTATGGTAACTAGATACTTCAAATAATTTTTTTTTGTAAAATCATTGAATTTAGCATGTTACTAATTTCTGAGAACACCAACTGTAATAATCTCCTAATTTTGCACTTTTAAATGAGATTTTAAAATATGTTTATATTTAATCTCTGCTTTAATGAAGGAAAATTTTCATTATTCAACAATACAAAATCATGTTTGTTAAAATCGTTTTAATGCTATCCCTCACTCTGAAACATACCTATTATGTGTAGGCTACACTTGTTCCAACTGAAAATATATTAGATCATACAGATCTAGTTTTCAACACCTGCAAAATAATTTCTTCATCAATTTCACCCAAATGACTCTTCTTATTTGCAATGAATACCAATAAACTTTCATAAGAAAATCAATTTCAACATTTTAAAACTAGTATCGCTATTAAACATACCTAATAAATACTACTGGGTGATACAAACATTTTTTTTCAAAATAATATTAAAAAATGATATGAATATTTTAACGCTCGGTTGGATATTAAATTTGTATGACATTGCTTTGTCTTAAGGGTTATTTAAGTAGATACTTACATATTTGTATAGTCGTGAATTGCCGCACCAGATATTTTCTAAAGTTAATTGATAGCTGTGAAGTGTCATACAAGTGATTGTAGCTATGAACACTTGGATGTTTCTTCACCGATATTAGATAACACTTGGAAAATATCTAGAAAAAATATTCGTGAAGAGTCAAGAAATGCAAGAGAACTACTGTGAAAAATTTACAGGAATAAAATCAAATAAAATGACGACATGATAGAGCGACACCAAAGAACGGTCTGCATTAAACCTAGACAAGTCCGAAATAGAATGCTTTCGGAATAATACGCTACGTGTTTATATCCCTGACTGTTTCACTTCTTCCTGCGATGAAGCAGCATGAACGGGCCGTTAAAGGCAGCTCACAATCGTGCGCGGCGGGCGTAACCCAGAGCTGACCATAGAGTGCGCGCCGATTGACCGATTGACCGAGCCTCAGAACCGGCCATCTTGGTTTCAGTCTCCTGACATCTCCTCGAATACGCTGTTGGACGTGTCCTTGCCCCAGCACTTCTCCAACCACGCCGACTGCGTCACTTTGTCCGCGTCATTTATGACGTCACTGTTCATACTCTCACAGCGAAAACTGCGTGACGGCAATATTTCACGCCAGTTAATAGTCTTGACCGAACACAATCCGCAGTTGATGCAACGATACAAACGATTGCAAACATTTTTTTATTTTTTATTATTTAACTTTGCGTGATTGTGTACGAGGGCTATTAGTAGAGTAAGCTCCGTTTGGACATTAAAAAAATAAATAAACTCGTAAGACAAAGGTTTTACTGGCAGTTTTATTTTACTACAGACCTACTTTACATTTTCACCTAATCGCCATTCATTTCCGAGTACTTTCCGTAACGCTACACCAGTTTCTTTAACCGCTCTGCAAATAAATTCGCCTAATGGAAATAAAACCAATTGACATTCGTAATTTTGTAATTTTTTTCTATGATTGCTGACCTATGTTTCATTAAATAAACCAAAAAGAGACGCCCCTTTTTCCTCCCCATAAACGGTATCTATAAATTTTCGACTCGAGTACGGAGATGTTTACTGAGCGCCTGTACTCAGGCTACACGCATTACGTATTCGAAGTCCATGATGCATATGTCCAAGACGTCCGTTCCATTCCCATTTGACTAGCTCAGCGCTACTAGCCTTCACTCGAAGCAGATAATAAAATAAATATTTTAAATTTTTTTTCATGGGCTATGTGAAGGCGTCTAAAACTCACGTTGAAAACAAATTACTTTCGCGCTTGGTTGAAGCAAACAAAGAACCCAGGCAACTGAGACTAGCCAAACTGCTACACATGTAAGACTGGCTAAAAAATCAATGGTAAACATTACGTGACCTTTCTCAGTTTATACACGGCTGAGGCGATAAAACATAACCAACCTGCTATTGCCTCCACAATAAACACAGCGGCCACGACCGCGATACGATTCCAATTCGAGGCACAAGATTGTTCCGTATTTCCACAATGCTTTGTTTGTATTCTCTTCATCTTCATGCGGATAAACATTGCGCACCCTTCTGCAGTAATTAGGTCTTCTCTAGTAAGTTTTTTCCACGAGATATTATTAAATAAAAATGATGTCTAATAATAACATAATAAAAAAACTATTATCTCATTAAATGTAACAGGCCATAATATTTTTTTTAAATAGCTGGTTTTATAGGCACTAAAGGCTTATCTTGAGATCTTGGTCGTAAAACAGTGATAAAAATAACACAAAACGGCACCCAGTCGGGTACTTTATTCTACATATACACTAAAAACCTATTATTAATGAATCGAGGTTAAAGATGTTGTTATACGTTTTATGATGTTTTGTGTTATATGTATTTATATTTATGTGTGTGAAGTGTGTGCGTGGAGTGAAATTTCAACAGAAGTAAAACTTCTGGTTTATTAGGTATAGAGAGGGATAATAGTATATTTACATTTTCAATCACACTATTCGCATAAAAATGAATGATACTTGTAAAGTTAATTGCACAAATAAATAACTCTTTTCCATACGAATAAACAAATTATAGATACTTTAAATTAAATAAAAGAAAGTTACTAAAACTGAGGAGTAGACAAACACAAGCAGCGTTACGAGAATTCCGTAACATTACTGCTGCGACATCTCTACCTCTCCCCTGCCGTCTCCCCCTCCGGCCGTTACAACTAGCATACATATAGCATGCAACGCTACGTACCTATTCCACCTCACCCCCCTTCCCCCATTTGCCATCTTTCAATTCGACCACTAGCGCATGCGTTGGAGTGGCGTCACTGCTGACGCACTCTCTTCCTTTACCGGTTTCCCCACCACCTACCTAACTATTCCTCTCATGCGATCGGAATTCTCGTAAAGCTCAAAAATGGTAGCCCCATAAGCAAAGAAGTTTCAATTCAAAAAGATTATAATTTTTAATTAACCTAAAAAAAATTACTGCCAATATTTTGGACTACACTTAGCATGTTCATTTTTGAAAAATGCTGCGGTACAGAGTTTTGAATGCCTTTTGAACTTTATGGAGTTTGTGACAGTTTTTGGTGCAGATTTGTAGGTAAGCTCAACACAGAAAGGTTAGGAAGGCATAAACATCACGCAATCCAAATCACTGAAGTACAGTACATATGTATGTCCATAAAATAATGTCCCGGTTATAAATTTTAATAGTATCAACTGTAAGCGTTGTAGAGTTTTAGATCGAGGTCACAATTAAAGAGTAACTCAAATAGTTTTAGATAAGCGCATACGCGAGTTCGGTTTTTTTTTTTCGCTTGCAGAGTCACCTACGCAAAGTGGCGCCTCCTGAGAGTAAAGCGTTTTGTGTTCTGCAATTTGCTGAGAGTGAATATGTTATTTCAGCCCTGCCCATTTGATTCTCTTTGTACGAGAGTGGTTGGACGTCGAAGTCCCTGACCGTTGGATTGGTCATAATGGTCGAGACGACAGAGCTCTTATTCACTGAACTCCACCATCACCTGATATAACGCTATGCGATGTTTGGGGCTTTATAAAAGATCGTGTCTATGTTCCGCCGCTACCTAATGATTTGCCAGAGTTGAGACACAGAATTGAAGAGGCTATTGCTTCCATTACTCCGGACGTGTTAACAAAAGTGTGGGAAGAATAATTTGGACTTACAGTTATATGTGTGCCGTATAACTAAAGGTGCACATATTGGACATTTTTAAGAAAAACTAGTTTAGTTTAACTTAATTTGATGTATGATTTGTTCTAAATAGTCTAAATTAAACTGTTATAATGTACCATTGAAACTGGGATATTCTTTTATGGACATCCTGTACTGCCACCATAGTTTAATTATGTATATTTCCCAAGTGCACAATTTATTGGTGTGTGTTAACAGGGTTGCCAGACTTCGGGATGCATGCCCAGCTGGGGCTGCCGCCACTGCCTCCTGACCCCTTCTGGCCGGGCGCCGCTCTGGGGTTCGGCCCCATGTTCGGCCTGGGCGGCCTGCCCCCAGGCGCCGCCGCCGCCCTCGGCCTGCCCTGGGGCCCCGCCCCCGGCGGAAAGTCGCCCGCCGCCTTCCACAACCTGCTGTCGCAGTACGTGCTGGCCGGCGGCGGCCTGCCGCTCGGCCTGGGCTTCGCGGTGCCGCCGCCCCCGCCGCCCCCGGCCGCCGCCTCGCCCTCGCCGCCGCCGCCCTCGCCGCCGCCGCCCGCCGCCGAGTCGCGACGCTCCAGCATCGAGGCGCTGCGCTCGCGCGCCAAGGAGCACCAGGCGCTGCTGCTCGGCATGGGGGCGGCGTCGCCGCCTCCGCCGGCGCCGAAGCACTCGCCCCAGGTGCACGCCAAGTCATAGGCGCCGCCCAATGCCCTCTCCGGCACGGCCGTACGATAGTTCTGGTGCGAGTGCTCTTTCCGGCACGGCCGCAGGATAGTTCTGGTGCGAGTGAATAGCGACCGAAGTTAGAAGGACAGAACCTATTGATTCCTTTTTCAAATTGCGATTTATTACGTATCAATCTGGGTGCAAATATGTATTTCCAAGACACCTTCGTAAATATCACACGTTATTGTATAAAAAAAGAAAATTATAATTTATTAAACAAATTATTTCAGTATTGGAAAATAATTTTACTATCATAAATCATTCACAAATAGGTATTTTATGAATCAAATTGTGATGTTGGCACTTTTTTCTTTATTTAAAAAAGTTTAAGCTTTTTTGCGTGTAGAAATTGTATGCCTAAACCAGCACCTGTGATGATAAGATTATTTATAATTTACTAATAGTTAATTGGTTACTTATACGAAACCCCAAATTACGACACATGTCCCTCAGACTTTCAGCGACTGCTGTAAATGGCGCTGAAAGCAGAGAAATAAGCAGTCACTGTACGTTGGCGGTTTCAGTGACTTGTCTTTTATACACATTGCAATAATTTCTTCAAGCGCTTACTAGCGGTTGAACTTTAGAGAAACCATCTTTTATTTCGTACAGGCGAGTCAGCCAGCAGAAATTCGTTTTTGGATCGTTGCTACTGTAATAATTTTATGGGCATTATTAAAGAAAGTAGTCTTCTTGTCATATAATGTTTTGTCTTTGCCACTAAACCCTCTAAATTGCCTACATTATAAGCCTAAATATTCAACTAAAATTACAGACTATTATATTTAACGAATATATTTTTCAGGAAGGACTTCGACATTCTTTACGCAAAGGTAGAAACTGTGTTTTGTTATAGGTGATTAGTAAAACTGATTAGGCCTGTTATTTTTAAAACTGACTTAGTGTCATTAAAGTGCAGTCAAAATATCTTGGAAAATTTGTGAAAGTAGCTCGTAAAAATTACCCGAACCTGAATACAACCTGTTACTGAGTAAATTTGAAAAAAAAAATTTTTTCTATGTTTAATGTGTAGTTTTACGGTTAATATATATAATCATATTAAATACACAATTATGTTTCAAGCATTTATGTTACCGTTTCGGTGATGATATCACGTTTTAAGTAAGTTTTACGATAGGTATGTGATGATGTATCTTCTGGATGCTACCTCTTGAAAGTGAATCGGATGTCACTAAATGCAAGCTAAATGACATAATATAATTAAGTAAAATTAATTTACGTTTTATTTATCTGTAAAACTACATTATAAATAACTTTCTCAGTAAAGCACATTTTAAAACTGATACAAGATTAAGAACATATTTAAATTTATCTTAAATAGATTCTTGGTTATATGATGAAGTAACCAAATATAAGTCATGCATTTATTTTTTAAATTTAATTAAAATAATGTCTCCAGAAATGTCTACAAGTATATCAATATTCCACTAACTTTAAATAGACGCCAAACCTTCTATGGCGTTTATGCATGGTTGAGGGATGAAAACTTTACCTTCAATTTATATATCAAATTTCCTTTTCGGCTGGTAGTTCTTCAGGGTGTGTCGGATACATATTCGGGGCCACAGAAAAAGTAGAGAGAGACGGTGACGTCACTCCCGTGTTGGCGAAACTTCCTTATTGGGTAGTCTCTTCTGGGAGTGGCGTGTGGGTAGTAGGCGTCTGTATGCAACCAACCTCAGTCAATACAGACGGCAACCGAAACCATTAAATAATATGTAAAAATTAGGTATATCCTGCATAATAATGTTAATAACTGATATATTTGTATTAATTGTTTACTGTATTCCTTTTGTCAAAATACTGTTGTTTTATTTACGTGCTTAAAATTTATTTTTACGGCCATGCAGAGCGACATTTTCAATGTTTTTTTTTTTTTTTGTTTCACAAAATTGCTTTTTACTTAATAGTATTTCGTTTTGGGGAGGTTTTTTGTTTGCAACTCAAACCCAACATCTTTTCCGGCCCATTTTCGATTTTAGAAACAAAATTTGATAGTTTTATATATGACCTCAAAATACGTAATAATATTAAATTACTACAATTAAATACATTTATAACCATTAAATACCTAAAAAAGCAGAACAAATATTTTAAATGATTGAAAAACACTTATCGTTACAATACAAAGCACACCCCAACTCTTAATCGTGCTTACTATTTGGTGGTTTATTTCAAAGTTGGTTATAGCATAGGGACTAATTTCAGATAAGAGCTTGGAAGCACCTATCTAGTGCCAGGGATTCGGGAGTTTAGTCGCTGTGCCGAAATATCAACGGAAATTCCAAAAGTCCTTACGGTAATCACAAAGCTTCAAGTTAATGCGGATCTTAAGTTGGTGGGGGAGGGTGTTTTGGGGCTAAATCCTGCCTCGTTGATCCGTTACGAGACCCTAAATTTGACCCGGAGCTCGTCCCTGTCTGAGGTGATTGCCACCAGAACAGCGCTACCGTCTCATTAACCGCGACCCCTTACCTGCGCCCTCCCGTAATGAGAGTCACTCGCAAATAACGGCTGTTTGCGCCGAGCTCAGTCGCAAAGGGGTTTCCTAGTCCATCAACACTCTGGCCTCCTCGCCGCTCCCTGGCACTTTCGGTGAGCGATATTAGCGCTCTCTCTCTCTCTCCCTCTCTCTCTCTCTATCTCGCTCGTTATTAGATCCGCGCTATTATTTATTGCTAGCGGCGCCGTGCGCGCGCCTGGGAACAGCTGCAGGTGCGCGTGAGAACTGCGGCTTGATTGCCTCGCATCTCCCTGTGCGTTCTCTGTACGGTCCGCACTCGGCCGCGCGGGGTTGCCACGTATCCCACGACGTGTTCTTGAAATTCAAATTTCTCTCTGGTTGGGCCCGTTCTACAATGGCACGTAGACTACCACGTCTGCTGCTTCCGCAATGCACGGGAACTTAACAAATGGGCAACCAATGAGATTGCCTTTCAATGTTACGAAATATTAATTTAGAAAAATAAAATAATTATGCCTCGTAACCATAGCACTGGCAGAATTACATAAATAATAAAGAATTAACGGCAAATCAATAACAGAACTCTAGATATTTTTTTAACTTGAAACAATATTTAACGCATTTATAACATAAACAAACATGGCTACCACCGCAGCCATGTACTCGGCTTCTACTGGTCGCACGGAGCAACGTAAATGGAAGAGCTCATCACTGACGAGCTAATGCGTACGTGTCCGTTTCCGGCCATTGTAGTACGGGCATTGCAAAAGGCCGGAATTACAATAGCCCGTCGCCTCCGTCCGTAAAAAGTTTGGAAACTGCATACATTTTACGGACGGATGGGTGAAATTATAACCTCCAAGTGTCAGCTAAGTTTTTGCGTGTCAAACCTCATTTTATTAGATGGTTTTAAAATTTGTTAAATTTTTTAGCTGCGTCCAAAATTATTTTTTAACTTACCTTTGAACACATTTCAAAAGCTATATATATATATATATATATATATATATATATATATATATATATATATGTATGTATTTTTTTTTTCAATCAAAACTGGTCTGAGTCACAGAACGGAATCACGTATGGTAACCCTGAAATTGTGAAAATAAATACCAGAGTGAAAAAAAAAAATCGAGTTTAATGAGTTTTAAGTGCTTAGCTTACATATTGGTTTAATAAAATTACATAAGATTATTTTTTTCCAAAATTTAAGTTTTCTCAACAGTTTTCAGCATTAAAATAAAATAAAAAAATACCATGACGTACGAGCGGAGTGTTGTAAATCGCTAGGCGGCTGACGGATATACAGATGACGAACGGCGGGCGTAAGACAGACGTGACAGGCTATTGTAATTCAGGCTAAAGAAATCCTATGCTTTATAAAGCTTGATAATAGAAGTTTATTCAATAGCTTGAAATTAACTCGCTAGGAATAATAGTAAATTTTTCCATCACAAGTGAGTATTTTTATTATAGTTTTTTAAAACAACACATCGGTAAGGAATGAGCGTTTAACTTCATTAAAACAAAACAAAAATGTTAATTTTTATTTTATCCGTTTGGAGAAAAAAGTATGTGTGGAATCGTTCTAATTTTGTCTTCCATTATTGACATGTCAAAGATTGAACATACTTATTCACTAACTTCTTACTCCATGGTTTTAAATTTTTTTTAAATATGATTTGTCGTCACGTGACTTAAAGTTACTGGGACTCCGATATAATACTGGGCTCCGAACCTCTAGGTAACCAACCCAATGCTCGTAAATGTGAGTGTTGAGTTTGAACCCACTACCCTTACGGTAAGACTTTTTAAGAAGGAGTCGCAAATATAGAAAGGAAAATTTCACCCAACTTGTTTAAAACCCGTATTTACGTATGAAACCATGTATATTAAACATTCTTCTTCGAAACCAGTAATTATACAGTAGGAGACTATAATTTTTGTTTTATTTTATAATTTTAATTTGTAAAAAAAAATGTTGTTAGTAACCAAGTTAAAGTTTTAAGCATTTATTTTTCTTCACAAATATTACGGACATCGTCTGCTGCAAGCACCAGCAGTCTCTCGATGCTTCTGTATCGTATCCAGGCTCGGCGATAACTTACAAAATGAGAGAGGCATCGGGTGTAGGAGGTTATCTAACCTGATTACACACTTTTTTCATTTAAGGCCCAAAAAAAAAATTTCCCTGCGTTAAATGTACTTATTTTCCCTGAGGTAAACTTTGATTAAAGTGTGCTTCGAAGTTTTTTTTCCATTTAATTTGTAAACGCAGTGCTGCGAAACTTTATAAGTGTGCAAAACCTTGTGCCTGGACCTTACGTTATCATAAATGAAACAAGTTAATAATTGAGAATAATATAAAAATATACAATAATTTTTTTTCTATTATTGGTTAAAAGAAAAGCCTGAACGATAAAATATACCACGTGTAGTAGTACGCGGTGTATCCTGTGAAACATTGAAGACGTAAAGGCCAGTTTTGAAGAATTTTTTTTAGAGTTGCTATTATTCTTCTGAATTCCATGAAATTCTGAGAATTTTTAAATAAATGACAGGTTCAGCGAATTTGCAACCAGATTTATCTGAATTCGAGAATTTATTCATATTTAAAATCTTGAGACGATTTTTTTCGCTGAAATGCTGTGAAGCCTATGTAAGCGTTCACTTTTGCAGTACCTACGTTCACCCTTATTAAAATTTACAGTGACGTGGAAACGATCTTTCTAGTTCACGCAGAACATCGTTGACAGCTTACTATACATTTCATAATTTACACGAGATTAATAACTAACAAGCGTGCAAGTTGGGCTGCACACCCCAGCGTCACACAGGGATACACACCATCGCTCGGGAGCTAGCGGCTGAAACGACACGATCAAGGCCGAAATTGACACTGGGCCCGCTTGAACCGCTGATTGTCCGCGCCGGGAGCGAATCCGCATGATCGCCGGCGTTGATTTCTCGCGACGCGAATATTTTGATTTCGTTCCCGCAACAGCAAACACGCAAACCGTTTCCCTCCCGCACCACTTTCACGCGCAGTCAGCCCGCGCGACTGAACTTCGTTACCACTAAATTCCGTGCTCTCATTTCGTCACATGAGAAAGGGGGGAGGGAGAGAGAGAATGGAGATAAATAGCGGGTAATAGAGAGAGAGAGAGATAGAGAGAGAGAGAGATGAAAGGGATAAACACATTGGATTTGTTTTTGCAATCGTGTTTCTAATCGCCCGCGCGCCTGACGTTGGGTGGTTTGAAATTCATGACGAATTTACCGAAGCGATCACAGTAGGCACGTGTCTATTTGGAAGGGCATTAATGTTCGCGCGCGCTAATCGCGGGTGAGTGGCGGAGCTCGCGGTGAGGGGATGATGATTACAGAGGGCGCGGAGAAAGGGGTTGGGTCGGGATATTTGGCAAATCTGTGGCCCGAGGGGCTTAAACTGCTACAGTGGCCAGGGGCCGGCGCCACAGTCTTGGACACCCGCGCATCATTTCGTCAAACGCAAACAGCACTAATGATCAGAACACGTTTCAATTGTTTGATAATGGTTAAAAGTATTTTTGTCTAAATAATTGCGTAGTTATCAATGTAACACACAAGTCAAACAGACGGACATATTATTTTTCAAAGTACTATAACTAATTTAGTTTTCAGTTATATAAATTATCTAAATAGTGTTTTTTTAAATATAACATTAAATACATGACTGTCACAAAATTTGTTTAGGATATAGCTTTATAGATAACTACGTGAAGCTATTTCCTTCCTGATAAAGACTTAACATTGGATCGTGTTAATTAACACTGGGCTGGACTGCTAAATGTACATATATCAGCTGCTCAGACAAAATAGTTTATGTATGCCATACTGTGGAAATCATGTGAAATCTTAACAAAGTTTATAGCAATAAAATTTATAAAGATTTTAGGGTAGGGATAAAACCACAAACAATAAATCGTTTCTACGTTGGTTTAAAGACAGCAAGCTTCAACAACGAATAGGCTATTAAGATAATTTCCCACCCAGGACTAGGTTTTGTAAAAAAAAAAAAAAAAGTTATTTTGTTTATGAATCGGCATAGAAACTTATTTCAATTTATATTTTTGTGATATAACTTTCAGAAATTGTGTACTTAAAACTATTGATTGGATGCAAGGATGTGAATTCAAAGTCACGGACGTAATTAGAGATTTCTGTTAATACAGAACCGAATAAAATTCAAAACGTTTCAGCAAGGACGTTTTGGTAAAATATTATTTACTCTTTTATAAATTTTTATAAATTTAACACTTCACAGCCACTTATTGCCTCACAATTAATTTTGTTTTAAATTATAAATCTGTAAGATACATTTCAGACAACAGTAGGTATTCTTATAATTTGAGGAAGTTAAGAACTGGTCATTATTTACCTGTAAGTCTGGTGTTCTGTTTTACCTTTCTCAAATGCCTATTACTTTTGGTGTACTATTTATAGTATGTAGTTTTTTTAAAATGACATATTTTTTCACTGTATTCAAAAAACCTAAATACGTACAATATTCTGTCAAAGAATCCGCGTAGTTTTATAATAAATGACACCATGTAACACTTACCAAAAAACTGGGGCTTCTTTGTGAAACATTTCTTAGGGATGTATTCAACAAAGCCTTCGATATTTTTAAAGATAATTTACAAAGTGTTAAGATACGGTGCGGAGCCAAGTGGCTGTCACTCAAATTATTAGCTGTTAATTAATACTTTTTAATTAGTGCTAGCACCAGGAAACGTCCTGCATGTGTAAAGAGTAAATAAACTTGACTAGTCATAATTAGTTAAATAATATTATACCACGAAATGTGTTTTAAATTTAAAAAAAATTATGCAGCTTTTGTATTAAACTAATATGCCAATGTACTGAATTTTGTCAATTTTTTAAGAGAACCATTCATTACATCATTCTTAAAATCTTGGAAATAAACGTTTAAACAGTTGAAGTGTACATAGAGCAGTTGCAAAAGAAATTCTTCTGTGACAATAAGAAACGAAAAAAATTGTAATAAATGATATGGACATATTTTAGTGTTGTGCAGACGCACTTGTATGTATTATTAATGTTTATATATAAGATTTAACGTTATTGTAAATATTATAATATATTAATCTTGTGACTACTGTTGAGCAATCAATAAAATCATTAATTGATAACATTTTGTTTTTCAATTTATTCAGTAATTTTTACCCATGTGTTCTGTATAATTTTTTTTAAGCGTGTTTGTTTCCCTAGTGACGTGTTTCCCGTTAAAAGTTGTTTCTCATAAGTCTCATAAATTTAAGCAGATTGTGAAATAAGAGGTACTTTATTACGTTTCGCCTCAACCCTGCATGTACTTCACATTCGTTTCATTTTACCGAGAGAGGAAAACTTCAAGTGGATATAGACCTGGTTCATTTAGCCTACAATGAATGCTTCAGGAGAAAAGTAATCAGTTTACAAGCAATTTATGTATTCAAGTGGTTTACTTCTGCGCAAGAATCATATACATCATGCGTTATTAAATTAATAAAATAAATTATCGCGTCAAATGGAGACAAGTTTATTATTTTTACTGTAAGGGACAGAAAGGTCGCGAATCGCTTATATTGATACTTATTAATTTTAATTTTTGACACATGGGATGACAGCTATAAAATCTTATCTTCCGCAGAAAAGAAGTTTAATCTTGAATTCTGCTCAAACTAAAAAAAAAAAAAAAAAAAAGCCTGCAGCCTTGGTGACGTGAAGTTAGAAAATTACGTACCACTTGTGGTATGACACTCTCTTAACATTACTATTTTTCTAACGATTCTGTGTATCAGTGCCACGTCATGTGTCACTTCTCTCTCAGCAAATGTAAATAAAATAAAAAATTGCGAGATGTAGTCGATGTTTGGCATGCAGTCGTACCACATACGAAGGTGGGTGTACTAGAATTCTGATTATTTATTTATTTAATCAAATTTTGTTTGGCTTACAAACCATGAAAAATAAAAAATAAAAATTTATATCTAGGTATCAAGCCTAAAATCACAGACTATCATATTAAAAATTACAGCAGTTACTGATGTCAAGTACTAACTTAAACCATTTAAAAAGACTGTATTAAATATTTTAATATAATGAAATACTAACCTAAAACCTTAAATAAGATTTTAAATTCTAGAGTACTCTGGGGAAGATTTCCAGTGTGGGCCACACCCTGAGACCCTGGAACAGTTGCGGCCCATATTCTTCTGGCTTTCTTCCTCTCCAGGCCTCCCCCCCCCCCCCCTTGATCGCCGGCGGAGAGAGAAAAGTGGAGGTAAAATGGCGGTAAAGGGTCGGTCCATTACCAAACAATTACTGGTAAATGGGTTTGGCGGAGATTGCTGCCTGGAGATCCTTGCGGAGCTGTTAGCGGCGCGCAGAAACCGAGAGCGCGGCTTCGCCCCTGCCCCTCCTCGAGCGAGCTGCTCTCTGGGGAGTCCGCACTCGGCGCGCGCGAGCACCGGGTGTAACCAGACTGCACAGTGGGGAAATGTAAGGAAGTACCCCGAGCCTTTCTGTTCGAGTTCAGCTTCCCCTGATCGCACTCCGCCGAAGAACAGCTCATTTTAGAATAACTGCTTAAAGCTTCTCGTGACTTGATGCAAGCTTTTGGACATGCGCCATTGCTAAGCACATGTATGTCTGTAGAAGAAAACTACAAAAAAACACAAATTACAAAAACACAAGTTAAGCAAAAAAATTTCTGTTGTTAACTTGTGTTTTTGTAATTTGTGTTTTTTTTTTGTAGTTTTCTTCTACAGACATACATGTGCTTAGCAATGGCGTATGTCCAAAAGCTTACATCATTTCATGCACTCCCATTGCACAAATCTTTCAAAAGAAAAAGCTTCTAGTAATATCGAACTATACCATTAGAGCTGCGTTCGCAAATAAACGAATTGGTCAGCAGCCAAACCAATGCTCTACCTTCCTCGTATACGTGCTTGGCTACAGCGCGCAGAAATGCCTCGTTGAGCTGCTGCTATTATTCATTTAATTTCACATCGGTATGACGTCTCGCCCGGCAGTTGGGGACATTAGCGACAGTTACGTACAAAAAATAAATATTGTGAAGCAATCGGCAATTGCATGTGGCGATGAAAAGTCCTTGCTTTTGCCTAGAAATATTTCGGGAAAAGAATGGAAAACAAAAAACCAAGATGTTTGGACCGACATCATTTGCCGCATCTTTGCCGAATGCCGGTCCAATGCATTGTGCCTGAACCACCTCACGTCCTTGCTGGTACTAGTTTGATCAAAATTGGGAGCTCAGTGTATGTATTTGGAGGGATAGTTTAAGGTTAAAATTTCACTTTTAAAATGAAAACTGTGAATATGTTTAAAAAAACTTTTTATTTGTATGTTGGTTACCATAAGGAAGTTCAGTGCTACTTGTGTACGCGTCCATACGCAAAAATCAATTTTGCTTTGAAAACTCTGTTCATATTCGAACTAAAAACAGTTAATCATTATTCTTCGGTCGCAGCGCTACAAAAAAGACGGATTATATAGGTACTCAATAAAACTCAAACACTGACTGACAGACAACACAGCCTAAACCGGTGGATCTAGAGATTTTAACTTCGGAGGAAATATTCCTTGACTATACCCTAAGTGTGCACTAAGGAGGGATAAAAATGGGTGGTAAATATGTATGTAGCGAAGTAACACTGGATGACTCACTCATCACGAATTCTCAGGAATTATAGGACCTACTTGAAATTGGACACGTGTATTCCTTTTGCTATGTAGACATTCGCTAGGAAACAATTTTACGAAAATCAGCTCCCAAGGGTGATTTAGCCCGGGCAACGCCAGGTAATTCATCTAATGAATACATATCTTCCATAATAAGGTAATTAAAGTGGTGCAATCGTAGTTACAAGAACAACTATTTCTTTCTTCCCTGATAGGGCCTAGTACAGTATCACGCAAATAAACGCCGACTTATGACTCATTTGTTTGTTCATCTATTGTACAGGAGTACTCTAATATGTAGCATAATTATATTATGCCTGTTTCCAATATTGACTAACAGTTTGATACTGCTCTCAGAAATGAAACTGGAATACGATGTTCCCAGCAGTTCCTACTTTGAATTCAGCGTGGCCTACTTGAAGAACCAAAGACATTAAAATGTCACGCCCAGCTGGTGGAAAAAAAAAACACATTGCAATCTCCAATCTGATTGGATTTATAAATGTGTTAGCCAATTTGAAGTAGTACTTTCAGGCCCAAATTTATTTTGCACACTTACGTCTAGTTTCGCGATCCCCTGCAACACTGCGGAGTCACTTCGCAGGTGTTTCTTCACACTGATTGCAGCTGCGGGAGTGCAATCGAGCTACAATACTCTCAACGGCGGGTTTCATCCACATTGGGGCCAGCAGCTCATGCTTTTTCCAGAATATTTGTAATGTAATTTCAAAAACGAAAACTGTATCTTAAATTTTGAAGAGCACACTTGGGTGACAGATTCAAGATTTTAACTTATATATTATATGATCCAATTTTCAAAGTTGCTAATAATTCGGCTGAGAATAATAATTAAATATATTGATATTCGTCTTTATTGGTGTGGCGATAGTCAAAATTAGCTGATATGAGTAAATAACGATATTTTGTTTTAAATTAAGTATTCCAACAGACATACTACTTCAATAATGTAATTACATTTTAGATTATGACCTAACCATGTGCATATTTTGATGAACTAGCACAGATTTTTAAACACTCTCTGCATTTAATTGTGGACAAACAAATTTCTATGAGGTTTCATGCCCTCGAAAATCAACCAAGAAATGGAGTGATGCCATATACACCATTTTGGCCGTTATACCTACTGAAAATAAAGCGTTTAATGAAACAACAAATTTTTACCGCGGAGCATACGTGTTCGCTTAACCAATATTCACCATGGAAGCACACTCGGAGATTCCGGTGAAGTCCTGGAGCCGGGCGGAGTACGAGAGGAACCAGCCCGAACCTGACTCAACTTTGCTCTCCCATCTTTCCCAGTCCAGCGTCCTTCCCCTTCCCGCGTGGGGTCAGCGTCGCCTGCCGTCGCGACACAAAGTCGCGAGAGGAAGACAAGAAGACAAAGACGGGTGGGTGACAGAGACGGAGAAGCAAAGGGAAAAGAAAAGGGTCAATGAGAGAGGTGGATAGAGAAAGGGGGGAAAAAAGTCGAGAGAGTCCATGAGGAAGACCTCATGCATGAAAATGAGCGTAGGTTTATTCAATAAGCAAGATCGCTCGCCCCTTTTCAAAGTTTAATATAAAGCACCTCTCGGCAATCGACGGGAACCTTCCTATTGTGCGGCGTCCACTGTTCTCCGGACCCTGCAGGGGGCGCGGCGGCCGTGGGAGGGGTGAAAAGAGTCTTTGACGGGCGATATAGCGATTTAATGATGGGGTGGGCAGAGATCACGTGGCTCCGGCTCGGGGGTGGATGCTGAAAAGGGGCGAGTGCACTAGATTGGCACCGGCTCTCCTGCGCTCTCCCCTAGTCCGCGCGTAATTCCCTCTTAATTGTCCATTCGGGGCCAAACAAGGCAAGACCACTTACTTTCTATGTACTTGGTGTTTTCAATTCACTCCTCGTTTCGGAGCTCCATTCAGAGTGTTTACTCTATAATCTCCCTCGTACGTTCTATATCTCTCTCTCTCTCGCTCTCTCGTGTGCTCACGCGCAGGCGAGTTGAGATCTAATATTGAGACTGTGAGGGGGTTGGCAGTTGAACCGACTCCAAATGAAGAGCGCGTACTCGTGACAACGGCAGGGACTTCAAGAGAAAGGATAAAAAGTGGCCAGTGTGCCCCACTTATATCCGCAATCAGAGGAGATTAAATCTTCTTAATTAAGCTGATTAGAGTGTTCACTCATATTGACATGCTCAGGTTATCGCCACTGAAGTGTCTCGTTCGTGTAAAGCTACAGAGGGATTTTTTAAAAAAAAGGTAACTGCAAAGACCAAGTTCATATTGATTCAATCAACTCTAAGGCAACATATATGACAATATGATGGTGGTGGAACTCACGTTAAGAATACTAGGAGAAAAATGGAAAATATAGACAGTAGTGGATACATTCTCTCGTCCTCCATCCTTTTTGACGTGAATACGTCTTAAAAATCTGGATGCAATTTTGAAGAGTTGAGTGTAAAGAAAATAGGATGGATTTTGAAACATTATAAAATAAACCGAGCTTAGTATATTTGAGTTCACAAGTGCGTCGTTATAAAACTTTTTGTACATTTTATAGGTCCCTTCGAATAATAGGCAAGTTATAGAACATTACATTCCGGGTAATTCATCTATGTACATTGAAAGCAGATATTGGACGCACGCGTAAATAAACTTCAAACAATTAATTTTGTGCAGAAAAAAGTGAATTATTTAAACCACTTTTGAATATTTCAAAATAATGTTTATGACATAATAACTGTGCAAATAAATTACGAAGAATAGTGTTAAAAAATATTACAATGTCGAGGAATATGGCTAATTTATACAATCGTTGTTACAAGAAGAAAGAACAGCTTGTTAAAATTCCAAAAAGGCTCTACTCAACGGTGCCGCACGGAACAGGCTCTGCTGGGAGAGGAAGAAATCTAAGATGGCGGACGTCACCCGGCCTAGTTTTGAACTTCCCTATCTACACGATACGTTAAAAATTTGCCTCTGTGTTCCGACACAGTCCACCCCATTTTTTTTTAGTGACCCAAATACAAAATGATCTTGCGTGCGTCAGGGAAGTTTCTATTTGTCACGTGTATGCTATTTCCCCTCGTAAGACTCCGTACTACAGTATGCTTCCTAAATTGTTATATTTAATTTTTATAACAATGGTAATATAAACCAATTTCTAATACACCAACTTGATTTTTGAAAACGGTGCTAGTAGCTAATCAAACACTGAAACCAATTTTTAATACGGAATGATTCTTAAGTCCACGTAAAAACGTACACAAAAGAAGTGAAAAAACATAAATTGATTCATTTAATTACGTGAATATTAAGTGAATATTGGATATCAAGATTCAATTAAATATGGTTTTAACATATCCCGAAACAACCAATTTAATGTTTTCTTGAAATGAGACCTGCTTTTGAAATTAATTGGTGAGTAGTAAGTATTACTCCCTTTCATTAATAACACAGAATTACATTTTTAAAAGTATCAATATAACCGTTAAAAAACACCAACGAATTACAAATTAAGTTGCTTTTAATTCGAAAACAGTTTAATATGAGTTATTAAGACCAAAGAATAATTTTTAGTAAAACATTTTTTAGGTTCTAACAAAGTATTATAGGTTTTTAAAATTATACTTCCGTAAGATAGTAGCATATAATTTACAGCAATACCCGAAGTTAACAGTTATTTGACTTCAATAAATATATCCTGTGATATTATTGGCAATCAGTGTGGAATAAACTTTTTGAAGGGTTTTCTGCTGTGGCACTTCCTCGGAAAGCATACAACGTCTGCTTTTTCCTTTCCGAAAACAAATATTACGTCCTAAAAACCATTTAATCCATGCTAGCATATTTCCGTTCCTGTCTCCCCCTCCCTCTTAAAATGTTGTTATTCTTTCTGTAAACCTGAAAATTGAGTATACAAAAAAGACAGATTATTTAAATTTTTTGTGGAGACTTAGCGCATGTAGAACGCTAGAATCACGCACTGATTCCATAACTATGCTGTTGCACTTCAAATCAATTCTTACACCAGCTTCATTCACTACACGCTTCAGTTGCATAAAATGTTTAAAAGGTAGCCAACTTGTAAATGTTCGCGGAATCAATCAGCTCGGCCCATTCATGAGAGGCCAGATCAGGAGTTAGTTAGGTACCTTTCAAAGGTGGCCGATTTAGGTTTAACATGAATGAACACAATTAGTTCAACACAATCATGAAAAAACTTATGAAGTCGATCAGGAGTTACCTTTCCTGGCACCGTTCACCCGGTCATGACGGTTCACACTCTGATGATTCACGCCAATGAGAAGAAAAATGTAGAAGCTTTACTTTTACGTCTATCTATTTATATAAAATAGGATGTTGGTATGTATGCATTATCTTTCCACAAAAACATTCACCTGAATTAAACGAAGGGTTATTCGTAGTTCCACATAACTGGAACTTCGTGGAAACTACGCGTTCCGTCGTAAACATGTAAAACAGTCACGAGGAGGGGCCAATCACCAGTTTCTGCGGGTTCTACATCAAGATGACTTTGTAGCAAGAAACTGAAAAAAAAAAATTATAACCCATTATTTTTTGAAGGCATATAGTATAACTGGTAGATGTACGGTGAAGATATTTAATAGTGTATAAGCGTAAGCTAAGGTAATATAAATGAATAAACAATCTCAGAAAGACAAGTTTATGAGGAACCAAAGAAGAAGGGTAAAATAACTTATGCAGGATTAGATAGGGCATGTCTTTTTCGTGAAAAAAAAAAATCTGATCTTTCATTAGGCTCCAATTAAGTAGGCCTATGCCTACGCTAGCGAATGTCCCTTTGTAATTGGTGGCCGTCTGCAAGAGAAGCGATTGCCCTAATTGGTGACCTGGTCATTCAGGACGCGATTGCTTCCGCACTGGATGGGGATAGGATTGGCGGGCTGACAGTAGATATGCGCCTCAAATAAACCCAGCCAATCACGAACCACAGTCAATGCTACATTGTTTTTTACAACACATCTGGAAATCTTATCGTGGAACAAAATGCATGGCGCTAGGAATAGTATCATCATTACTGAATGAGTGCAAAAGGGGGGTGAAGTTGGGTTTGTGGTGGGGGGGGGGGGGGGGGAGAGAGAATTTCCAGAAAGACGAGCGGCCGAGCCTCACAGCAGAGGATGATGATGAAGTGGCGGCTCCGACGACGACCGCCGATCTTCTTTTGTTCCTCGCCCCGGCGCGGCGCTGCGTCCATCTCGGCGCCATCCGCCGCCGGGTTGCCACGGTAACAGCTTCGGCGTCCTTTCCACCCTACGCGCCGTTTCCCTCCCTCCACCAAGTCGCGCTCAGGACATTTCATCGCCACCTCTCTCCCCTTTTCGCGATCACCACCGGGCACCTACTGTATGCCAGATGTTCTGGGCTCGAATATCGGGCAGAGAAATTCTACTGGAAATTCTTTTTTTGAAGAGGTAGCGCTGAAAAGAGAGGTTAGTGGCCTCCACAAATTTTATCGTCAAATATTTTATATTTTATGTTTACAAATAAATAATTTCGTAGTATTTACCACAAAAAAACATTCTTTTTTAATAACAAGCCACTTAATAAAAACTTAAAATTATTTTGCCATTAATAGAATGTTTGGTAAATATCTATTATTTGGTGGACACAAAACTCCTTTTCCAGCGAAAGGTGAGGTTTTGCGATAGAGGGCTTGGAACCACTTGCATACCAACTCTGCGCTCATGAATAATGAGTCTTGCCGGGGTTTGGGATGGAACATGGTACATTAGCGCTTAGCAAGCGTTAGCGCTTAGGACCACCGAGGACCGCTGATGCTGAGATCAGTTCGTCACCAGTTCACCTCCTGCGGCATGGCTCGCGCCAAAAGAAAGAAAAAACTCTCACTCTGTCACAAAAGTATGCGGTGGATTCGAAACATCCTAAAGTAAATCAGTGTTCGCAATACAATTCCTTTTTTCCCCTGTAGTTTTCAGTCAATACAAAACCATTTAGGGTTGTAATTTCGATAGTGATAATGTTCATAGGCCTATGTTGTGTCAATTCCTCAATTTTTATTTTGATGTATTCAAAGATAAATTTATCGTGCATAATATCACACTCTCCTTTTACCAATTCCATGATGGGAGCAAATTTTGAAAAAAAAAATGCTAAAACACGCTCACCTTTATTTTAAATGTAGATTGTGGTAACTTTCACATTTTCAGTTCCATTATATTTTGACTGCACCCATAGACTAAATAAAATCAAACCATCCCTACTTTCACCTTATTAGAAACAAAATTTTAATGTAGTTAAAGTTTCTTCTATTCTGTTTTAGTTGATTAATGGGCATGCTAAGATTTAACGAAATACTTCCTATTTCTTCAATTTTTTCCCAGTTATCAAAGTTAAAAGAAAAAGTTCCGTCTCTATATTCAATCAAAATAAGTTTGTGAAAATTCATGCCTCCCACGGTAGTACTAGGCGTGGAGTCGGAGTGTGGATTGTGGAGGGGGGTCAGTGACCGACTGACTTCTGACGTCACGGCGGCCGATTTTGTGTTCAAATTTCATGAAAATTCCTCTAAAAGACTCAAAATAACTCAAAAATTGCAAAAAATTTTCCTATTTTGAAGGAATTACTCCCCTCTTTAGGAAAAATTTCCCGTTTTATTACAGAAACAATCAAAAAATCAAAATGTCCCAATTTTGGCTTAAATTCATCATGGGAAAGCCTCCAACAAGCCTCTGGTAGAGAGCTTTGACCTTGACCTTTACCTCAACCACCATCGTGGCACTTTTCGTTACGGACACCATATTAAAAATCAGTAAATTTTATGCTATCAAATCCGGAAAAATTTTAAAATTCATAAAAATCAAGTAAATAAACTTTTATTAAAAAAATCCACCATATTGAATTAAGACTTCACCGTTGCACTTTTCGTTATGGTCGACATCTTGTTTTAGTCTGGTGGAGGTTGCCATCTCATTTTCGACTGCTAGAAGGCGTTGCCACCAAGTTAGATTAATTTTTACCCGCTAGAGTGCAGTATCTATTTATTATCGTTGCGTCCGCCATCTTGTCAGCCGTCTTGGCCACCATCTTAAAATTTTTAAATTTTAAACAAAAAATTTGGCAAAAATTCCAAAAATCATTTTAAAAAAAAATCACTTGTTAAAATTATGGTTGATTCGGTCGGCTCAGTTATATTTTTTTTTATGCAATAAAAGATAATTTAATCAAAAAATACTATTAGAGTGACGGGTTTGTTTTACAAACTGCTCTGTAGTGTCAGAATTGTAAATGACAGTGTTCATGTTTGCACGTCTTGAAAGTAAATTTTGTCATTTGGTTCTCACGTGGCTCAGTACATACAGTCCAACCGTGAGTTATATTTTAAAGCTCCATGCGTCGATACCTCATCCCTAAGCTGATTAATTACATTTTGCTTGATATATTCAAGAAAAGTACAAATGCCTTTTGCTCCGCTTAAGTCATTAAAAAAATACGAGTCTTTCAACAGACCACAAAATGCATATTTTGCCGAGTGGACCCCATTATCTTTTGCCTGTAATGAGCCAAGCACAGTTTTAGGTTGTGGATTCATGTCCAGGTATCATTGCAATAAGTTGATGCGCTTCTACTTTACTACTAGAGCATGCTTGTACACGCGCGAATCTTCAACCTTAATTGAGGAGTGGAAATGTTTACAGGTTGTTCCACAGTATGTAAACGAATCTCGACTTTATATTTTTTTTTTGCATGTCTTCTCAAACTGTCAATCCTAGTAAAACACTTGTCACAGCAAAACTTCGTACGAGAACTCTCGGTCACTGGAATGAGCTTGAATTTAAAAAACTACAATTTTTCATTCTATTAATTATAAAACAATAATTGTGTATGAATTTGAGATTTGCCAATTAGAGTCTGCAGTGAACAATAAGGCAACTTTAGGTTCCAATTAGCACAATTAAATTTGGCTCCAACTGACTCAAATGGCTCCAACTTGGCTACTTTTGGCTCCAAAAATCACAAAATATTGACAGACAGTTACAACATTATAATATATTTTCACTGCATGAGCCTAAATCATGGACTTACTCTAATAAATTAAAATCACACGTTGTCTTTATCACTCTCTTTCCCACACATAGTTGCCTGGCAGAAAGGACTTTGAAGAATCAATCACCGGAGATCTAGCTCCTCATACATGCAGCTAATAAATCGAAGCTTTGCGGCAGCGGAACTTAAACTTTGTTTGCAGCACGAAGGAAAGTCAATGCAGGATGCAGAAGGATTAAATAATTGAAAACCAAATCGTAAATGGTTGCGTGGCGGCTGCAATACGTAGACACTTCTACGTCGCGTCGATACACTCTGTTCAAGACACAGCGAGACACTTTGAAAGACGCTTCAGCAAACATGCAGACCTTAACAGCTGAATATCGTTATACATCAAACTAAACAAATAGAGATTAATGTAACACCAGAATAGCTTATCATGTAGGACTTTCATTTTTTTAAAATGAGTATTACGCTTATTTATCGGAAATTAACTTCTAGGCCTTGTGACGTAAGGCTAAATGGAAAGGAAAGGACAGCTTTCAAGTTGACTTATGGTAATAACACCCACGGCCGAGGTGGGGTTCAATTCACGACCCTAGAGTTTGAAGTCAGGTACTCTGATCCTCAAACCATCAATGGAGCGAGTTGGCTCGGTGATAAGACACTGGAGTCGCAATCCATGGGTCGCGGGTTAGAATGCCGGTCTCCATCCTGATTTATGTTCCCAACAGTTTCCCGGTTTCACTCCACGAATGTAGAAGCTGGCAGCCTTAAAATATAGGTTATGACAGATTCTGTCTCTTGAGTTAGGCTGGATTCACAATTGAAAAAAAAAAAAAAAAATACAGTGACAGTAGGTCGTGTGCACAATATTTGTCTGACATTTTTTTCTAACCTACTGATTCACAACTACGCAGGTGCAATTTTTAATCCGGCCTTACCCTCTGTAATGACGTTGACGAGGCGTTAAGTCTCAATCAAATAAAATAAACCTTCCCAAGACCAGTTGCTGCGGTTGCGTGGTTGCTTCGTGCAACGAGCGGGCGAGACGGGGCTAGCGAGACGGCGGACAGAGGGTGAGTGCTTCTGAGAGGGCCGGTGTGGTGAGCGCGCGGAGACAATGGCGGAACTCACCTCCCCCCCTTCCTGCTCGGCCACCCTTGTTTGCCAGGGGGCTCATGCCGCCGGCGCGTAATCCCGCGGCAAACCACTTGGTTAAGATCCTCCTCCTTCTGTTCTCCGTCCGTCGTCGACAACTCCCCCCCACCCCCCTCTTTTATTTTTAATTGGAACCCGCTTAATGCTATTAAGGCAGCCCGCGGGAGGTTCCGCGCGCGTAATTAAGGCGGCGTTGGGATCCCCGCTGCCGGGAAGTCGTGTTGACGTTTTTACTCAGGCAGAGCCCCGAGCGCGCAGAGCTGCGGACTGCCCGCCGGAAAGACGACATGGCTGGTGCGCAGTGGCTTGCTGGCACGGCTTAGAAACACAACTTAGAAACACACTAGATCGATTTTTCAAAGAAATGACAGTTCTAAGTTATGATTTATAAGTAATGACTTATTTTACTATTCCCGTAAAAACATTTGGTGGGGCAGGTAAAAACAAAAATAATTGTAGATTTCACAGAACTGTTTTTTTTTTCAGTGGGAGGTATGGCACCGTTTTTTATTTTTTTTATTTTTTTATGGTTAGTTATAAATTATATTGCAGTATACTTTTCACGACTTAAACCGCAGAAGTTAATTTGTTTGCACTTCCTACCTCTGGAAAAAAACAAGAAATAAACTTGTAGTTATTTGACGTCACGTATTTAGTCAAACCGCACCCTGCGTGAAGTGCCGAAGATTTAAGATGTGTCCTCTGTGGCGTTTCGGCGTCCTCCCTGCTTTTCCCCTCTCCCCCTCCGCCCTAACACGCTCGTCGTCCCTCACTGTCTTTTTTTTTTTTTTCCCCTTCCCTCTTCAGATTTAGCGCATGCCCACTGGATTTAATTTTCTGCACACGAAAGTCCATGTTACGCTTAGCTCGACCTTAATTCGGATTTAAATCCACTGATGATATCTATTCTTGTGCGGGGCACGGGGTCGCTCTGAAGTATGTATTGGTAGTGAGTTAAGTTGAACTTTATTTTGCAGCCTGGCTTGTGGTGGACATGCTCGTATGCTCGTAACGTAACTGTGTCTTGTCTAAAATTTTGTTTAATTTCCACCTTCCAAACGTCAATTTGACTTAGTGTTGTTCGTGCCTCTATGGCCGTTGACGTAACTTCCTTCTGCGTATTTCCTGCCATGGCAAGTCTGGACCCGCCTCTCGGGCGTGGAAAAAGGGGGGGGGGGGGCTTCACATGTTTTGAATTGCAGCTTAGCATCGCTGTGTTTGCTTAAACTCATAACTGAGTCGACTACTAATTGTAGTTTTTCGATCTTCACCGAACAAGCCTTTTTCAAAGAGTATTTTGTCCGTCATTCTAAAGTGAGAAGTAATTTTCACCCTGGATAATGCATGTGCGCACATATTATATTCCTTATTTACATACGTATTATTTTTCCATTTCAACTTTGATTTTACATAAATTATTAACGTTTGAAGTATAATCCTTTGTTGAAAGGGCCAGACCCTTGCAACTTGTTCGTTGCATTTATAATGAAGCAACTGCTCTTAATCCCTAACTGGATTATGCTTGTGCGCTTATTATATATTCTATATTTTTATACGTATTATTATTCCATATCAACTTTGATTTATTAAAAAGTATTTACATTTGAAGTATAATACTATGATGAAAAGTCCCAGACCCCTATAACGTTCCTTGTGTGTTTGTTTGATTTACCTATAACCAAGCGATTGCCCTTAATCTCTAACTTTGTATGCATGGTGCTTGAACTATTGCTGTTACTCCTTTGTTAAACTTTCTATATGCTTAAGGCACTTTTGTCACGTTACTAACTGTTGGTTAGGTTAACCTTTGCTTTTTCTTTAACGTAATATAAATTATTTACATGTGCAACGAGAATTATGATCCTTGTTATTTGTAATTACTTAAACTTTGCTCTGCGTATCAGAACGCGATTTCGTTCCTGCGCCGATTTTCGTCTGCTGTGCCTGACCAAAGCAGAATGTTAACTTATTGGGTTCAGAGTAGACTCGGTACGTTGCAAAATAAAAAGTCTGAATCATCAGCACGTGACATCGTTTTAAAAAATTCCATATACTTGAAATATAGTACGCCACATTTTTGTACATTTGTATGGGCATATGAAACATTTGTAGGAATTGCCTTAGAATAAAAATAATAACAAGTAAATGCTCTAACCCAATAAGTGAACCCTGCTGAGACAATTATGTATGGGTTTTTTGAGGATGTCATTACTGACGCAGACTTAAAGGAAATAGTAATCGGCAATGGTCAATGGAAAACCAAAATATGAATGGTAGAGCTGGGTTTTGAACCTGGGTCCTGCCAAACACCAGTAGGCTTGGTCAATGTAGTTTTAAAAATTAGCTCAAGTTCATTTTTAATTAGCCACTTAAAATTCTAATTCCATAAAGTTTAATGTAAATGTCTGAAAAACTTATTAAAAGATTCTGGGTGAATCAGTTATCCTTAGAATTTCGTTTCTCGGTATTCTTGGAATTATTAGAATATGTTTTACTTCCATTATCTCTCAATTTGAATATTTTTTTAGTTGCGATTTTTTAAAAATTTTCAGATGGCGTTATACAACTGAAAAATAAAAAACCATGAACATCAGGTAAGAAATAAAAACTTATCTAAGTACCTTGCCGGTTGTACTCTAAGCTCTACGTAAAGCACGAAGAAATATTTTTTTCCTGATTCCTAAAATACGTCGACTGATTCAAAAAACAATTTTTTTCTGGGCATTGAAGTGTAGGTATTACTGCGAAAGTGTTAATGTTGCATTTATTAATTGATTATTTTTTATATTAAACCAAACATTATCTATTAACTGATGTAAATGACATTTTAATATGAAACGTTTATCTTTAATTCACTATAGTTATTCTGTAACAGCAGTTCTGACTTTACTTTTAAAATATATGTTTTTCTGGAAAGAATTGTTCAGTGACCTACGTTCGGATTGCAATAATAATACTTGAATTAATGTAACTTTCAGTAAATTGGCTTATAACTCGTTAAATGTTTTTCTGGTTTAGAAAACGGAACTTTGGAGAAAAAAATGTTACTTTCAATATCAGCTTAGTATTCTGGATATAAAGCAATAAAAATTTTAGTTTTTACTATTTGAATTTAAACACAATAGTCTAATAGAAGATAAGTTTTATGAATACATTCTGCAAATCTGATTTGTAGAAGTTTCCTGTCCTTTGAAGACTTAAGTGTGTTAGTCTCTTCATTCCGGTTTGTGCAGGAGTTCTATAGATTAAAGTTTAGATTAATATAGCAACGGGCATCTTCAGGCTTCACAGTTGAAGGAAGCGTCGTACAACTACTGGAATTCGCATCGTCGACCCTCGAGACCAAGAGACCTGCTCCTGTTCTTCACAAGCTCGTCGACATCCACACTAGCCGATGTTTCACCTGGGGAACACCACATAACTTAGAAAGTCACAACTTAGAACTGTCATAACTTAGAAAACTTGGAAAAATCCGCATAACTTAGAAACACACAACTTAGAAAGATCATAACTTAGAAACACACAACGCAGAACCACACAACTTAGAAACGTCGTAACGTAGAAAGTCATAAATTAGAACTGTCATAACTTATAAAATTCTAAGTTATGTGTTTCTAAGTTGTGTGTTTCTAAGTTATGGCAGCACCCCTTTCACCTGCACCTGTGAGTAGTGTGAGGGCTGGAACCAGGGGTTGGCCACGTCTGCGCGATGACCATAATTTCATGAAGCTGTTTTGTTTTTCCTCCAAATAATTGTTTTGCCATGTTGGTTAGGCGCCCAAAACATTTACTAAAGTGTAGTGTCTCCGTTGTTTAAAAAGTCTGAAATAACTATTTTTATGAAACTGACTTTTATTAACGACGGAAACTCTAACTCATCCTACCAACTAACCATCATCTGACGTTATCAAACACCGTTTCCGTAACGTTTAGAACGTAACAACATGGCGATGGAAGTGTTAAAAAAAATAGTGACTTCAACTACGCACGTCACAGCATGTCGTCTCTTGACAAATTCTAACTTTCTGCCCAGAACGCCTCAAAAAAATGCCACTAGTCATAGAGATCAGACCCAACGACCACACGTCTGGAAGACCGGAAACTGAAAGTTTTTTTTCCGTACCCGCATACATTCAACCACTCAAATACCGTCCGTGAATATACAAATAAAGTAACGTGATCGAAAGTGCATGACGATAGAATGTACTGAAAAAAATACATTGTCAACTTTTTTTTTTAAAAGCTCGAACGGAGAAACTATATAATTATCAGTCTCGCATTGTATAGTATTTATAATGAAGATCCCAACAAGTGCATTTAATGCCAGGAAACTCGACGCTGAAAAGGTTCTTATCATTATAAAAACAGTTCTTCTTCACCTTATGCACTATATTGTTCCAGCTAATTGCATCATTACCGTAAAAAAAATATCACATTTAACAGACAATATTGAATAATTGTTATATAATTTCTAATACTATCCATTATTTAATTCATGAATTTAAAACCGTCATAACATCTTCATTATTATTTAATTAAAAGTATTAAAGCTCTCCGTGAATAGACAAAATATCTAACTAGCTAAAGTAGTGATAGCTATGCTAATTGGTCAGACGTAGGGCTATTTGAGTGGCCGCCCGCTGGTCGGATCTGCGCTCCTGAAATGACGGAGCGCAGCGGAAGGAACTCCCGCCGGCGCGCATGCGCGGTGGGAGCGGCGGGGAAGAAAGCCGAAAGGTGCGCGAGGGGTACGGCACCAAGGGTAGGGGGAGGGGCGCATCGACGGGCGAAAGAGAGTCACCGGTTCGAACCAGCGCGCCCATTAGCGCCGCAGCCAGCCGCGTGGACGACCCGGGTGCCCGCTGACGCGCTCGGCCGACAAAAGAGCCGCCCCCCTCCCTTCCCCCCCCAAAAAAAACCCCCACCGGGACCGACCTCTTAGCCTCGCAAATGGGGCGCGACGTAAACATATTTAGCTCATTTTCGCCATTATCCGGGGAGGGGAGGCGGACGCCTTGGAGGCTCGCGTTGCAGATTGCGCGCCCAACGCCGCACCGTCGACGGTTCTTGCGCGAGACGACGTCTTCACCGCGGCGGCCTCGGCCGCCATCTTGTATTGTTGCGTTCTGATCTCATCACGTTTCTCTTGTTGCACTTCGTATGAGTGTTCCGCTATGAACCTGCTGCATGTTTGTCCCCAGGTGTATCCCTCTAGTTTTCAAACTACTTGTAAATATTTTGCTTTTATTCATACTTGAATAGTTTTTTTTTTTAGCGGAAGACGTCATGCTCACTCGCTAGAAGTTTATATTACGTGTCTTCACAGCTGGGTAATGTTTACAGCTGAACTAATTGACTTACATTTTTACTAGGGTTAATTTTAATGTTTAATTAAAAAAACAAAATTCCATCACGACGCGTGAGAGCGAGTTTTTTCACTGGGATCACAAACATCTTTCCTCATTGTAGTTCTAGTACTTATTATAACCATATTTTATTAATTAATCCACCTCAAGTATCTTATCTGTGGATAACTTGTACTTACCTACTAGCTAGTAACTGCACAGTTACAAATGATTGGTGCATGCATGTAACAACTCAGAAGGACCGTTGATTTATTAGGGAAGGAGGAGGGGGGAGAGAGAGAAATTCCGGGGCCTGGGCTCCGGTTAAGTTTCCAGATTATATTTTTTAATGCTTAATTTTCCCCATATAGGATGAAATATAACAAGTAGGCTACATTGTCCATATAATTCATAGGAGACCTTAAAAGTGACTCTAAACAAGAATATAAAGTTTACAGTTATGGCCACGGTAGCATTCACGGTCTTTAATATTTTTGTAATTTTAGGGTTTTGAAAAGTTTTACATGAAATAACATGGAGGAAGCCCGAAGAATATGTTTGCTCCCAAACCGTTAGTTTCTCTCGATGGCTCTGCCACTCAGCATGGGATCCTTGGCGACAGTGTTGTCGGATGGACACCAGCGACAGAAGGACGGAAGGAGAAAGCGAGCTAACCAGCTCGGCGCACCACGTCTCGCCCGGTGTTCCCGGGGCTGACACCGAGTCCCCCGCCGAGGTCCCACGCGGACCACTCACTCAGCTCTGATGCGGCGTCTTTTGTGCGGGACGCCAGCGGCGAGGCGCTCACGCTACACTGGCCGCCGTCGCTGCGCGCGAGAGCGCAGTCGCTGTCGGGTCGCGTTAGCGTCCCCGTCCTTCCTCGTCTGCTTCCTCGTCTGCTTCCTTAGATGCTTCCTCGACTGTTCTTCCTCGTCTATTTCTTTGTCTGCTTCCTCGTCTGCTTCCTCGTCTCCTTCCTCGTCTCCTTCCTCGTCTTCTTTCTCGTCTTATTCCTCGTCTGCTTCCTTAGATGCTTCCTCGACTGTTCTTCCTCGTCTATTTCTTTGTCTGCTTCCTCGTCTGCTTCCTCGTCTCCTTCCTCGTCTCCTTCCTCGTCTTCTTTCTCGTCTGCTTCCTCGTCTGCTTCCTTAGATGCTTCCTCGACTGTTCTTCCTCGTCTATTTCTTTGTCTGCTTCCACGTCTGCTTCCTCGTCTCCTTCCTCGTCTCCTTCCTCGTCTTCTTTCTCGTCTTATTCCTCGTCTGCTTCCTTAGATGCTTCCTCGACTGTTCTTCCTCGTCTATTTCTTTGTCTGCTTCCTCGTCTGCTTTCTCGTCTGCTTCCTCGTCTGCTTCCTTAGATGCTTCCTCGACTGTTCTTCCTCGTATATTTCTTTGTCTGCTTCCTCGTCTCCTTCCTCGTCTCCTTCCTCGTCTGCTTCCTCGTCTGCTTCCTTAGATGCTTCCTCGACTGTTCTTCCTCGTCTATTTCTTTGTCTGCTTCCTCGTCTGCTTCCTCGTCTCCTTCCTCGTCTCCTTCCTCGTCTTCTTTCTCGTCTGCTTCCTCGTCTGCTTCCTTAGATGCTTCCTCGACTGTTCTTCCTCGTCTATTTCTTTGTCTGCTTCCTCGTCTGCTTCCTCGTCTCCTTCCTCGTCTCCTTCCTCGTCTTCTTTCTCGTCTTATTCCTCGTCTGCTTCCTTAGATGCTTCCTCGACTGTTCTTCCTCGTCTATTTCTTTGTCTGCTTCCTCGTCTGCTTCCTCGTCTCCTTCCTCGTCTCCTTCCTCGTCTTCTTTCTCGTCTGCTTCCTCGTCTGCTTCCTTAGATGCTTCCTCGACTGTTCTTCCTCGTCTATTTCTTTGTCTGCTTCCTCGTCTGCTTCCTCGTCTCCTTCCTCGTCTCCTTCCTCGTCTTCTTTCTCGTCTGCTTCCTCGTCTGCTTCCTTAGATGCTTCCTCGACTGTTCTTCCTCGTCTATTTCTTTGTCTGCTTCCTCGTCTGCTTTCTCGTCTGCTTCCTCGTCTGCTTCCTCGTCTGCTTCCTTAGATGCTTCCTCGACTGTTCTTCCTCGTCTATTTCTTTGTCTGCTTCCTCGTCTGCTTCCTCGTCTCCTTCCTCGTCTCCTTCCTCGTCTTCTTTCTCGTCTGCTTCCTCGTCTGCTTCCTTAGATGCTTCCTCGACTGTTCTTCCTCGTATATTTCTTTGTCTGCTTCCTCGTCTCCTTCCTCGTCTCCTTCCTCGTCTGCTTCCTCGTCTGCTTCCTTAGATGCTTCCTCGACTGTTCTTCCTCGTCTATTTCTTTGTCTGCTTCCTCGTCTGCTTCATCGTCTCCTTCCTCGTCTCCTTCCTCGTCTTCTCTCTCGTCTGCTTCCTCGTCTGCTTCCTTAGATGCTTCCTCGACTGTTCTTCCTCGTCTATTTCTTTGTCTGCTTCCTCGTCTGCTTCATCGTCTCCTTCCTCGTCTCCTTCCTCGTCTTCTCTCTCGTCTGCTTCCTCGTCTGCTTCCTTAGATGCTTCCTCGACAGCTTCCTCATCTATTTCTTTGTCTGCTTCCTCGTCTGCTTTCTCGTCTGCTTCTTCATCTACTTTCTCGTATGGTTCCTCGTATGTTTCCTCGTATGTTTCCTCGTCTGCTTCTTCGTCTGCTACCTCGTCTGCTTCCTCATCTGCTTCCTTAGTTGCGCTTCCTTGGCTGCTTCCTCGTCTGTTTCCTAGTCGGCTTCCTCGTCTGCTTCAACGTCTCCTCCCTCGTCTGCTTCCTCATATGTTTTTTTCGTCTACTTCCTTATCTGCTTTCTCGTTTACTTCCTCAGCTGCATCCTTAGTTGCTTTCTTTCTCCTTCCTTGTCTGATTCCTCGTCTGCTTCCTCATCTCCTTTCTCGTCTCCTTCCTCGTCTCATTCTTAGTCTGCTTTTTCGTATTTTTCCTCGTCTGCTTTCTCGTCTCCTTACTTGTCTGCTTCCCCTGGGCAGCTCCATCCCAGGTATTTAGCAGCGTCTCTAAGGACCAGCTACACTACACCACCAGATATCAAGGAGTTATACCTAGTTAATTATTTCTAGCAAATAGAGCTTATTATTATGGTTTACACAACAACAAATTTACCTTAAGAATTTTTCATTATGCTTTCAATAAAACTAAAACGATTGCATATTAAAATTGAATCTTCTCTTTCGACAATAAACAAAATATTAAATAATTTAGTATGCAATAACATACTAAACACCATAATTCAATACTGTTTCTTGGACATAACCATTGAAGTGTTGCACTATCTGTCATGGAAAAAATCATATGCAAAACAAAAATAATGAAAACATAAATCCACAGAGAACAAGCCGAATAAAGCTATTCAAACAGATAAACTCAACGATGTACCTAATCGTGTATTATGGACAGTACAACGATGACAGCACAGACGAACACATTAAAACTTAAATATCAGACATCGCGAGAATTCCGTGGAAGGAATTTAATCAGTCTGTTTGTTACCTGATGACGGGAACAGATGCCAGATTCAGAAACGCTGCAACTCTTTTGTCATTGGAAACCTACTGTGTTTGTCAGCGTTGTCAACATTGTGTTGTCCATGATATTTGTTCATGTTCATCGCTGTTTTCGTATATTTGCTGCGTTGTCCAGGTTTTTTTTGTCTGTCTGCATTTACTGTTATTGTTGAAACTGTCTCGTCGTTACTAGCCCACTGTGTTCGTCTGTGTTGTAATATTTTTTTTTTCAGTACTAATTTCCTGACCATGTCTTTTGTCTGTCCACGAGGCCGGGGCATGGTGGAAAATTTGCCAGTGTGTCGACTGCCCGCCTTCCCCCATCAAGGGGTCAACCCCCAAAATTTCGGAATTACTTTTGACTATTCTTTAGGATAGAGTCTTTATGAAAATGAAATAAGGTAGCACAACAATTTTGTTTTTCATTTACAATAATTAATTTTTTTTTTACTTTTTTATTTATTTTTTATTTTAAACTTATTAAAAAAATTACGTTATACAGAGTTGTAGTTCATCCTATTGCTGTTGAACAAATTACTTAAATTTAAGGAATTTTATTTTCTAATTTTCGTTTCGCTAATATTTTTTTCCATGACAAACAGTACAAAACTGCGATGGCGTAGGCCTATGTCCAAGAAATTGTATTGAATCAAAATTCCCTATTGCATGAATCATTTTGGCAACGTTCTAACGCCATAATGTGCAGCTGGGACCGTGTCCGCGACCAGCGGCGGTCGTCAGGACGAGCGAGTTACGGTTGTCAGCAGCGTAACGAAAACTGCAGCACTGCAGCGTCGCTTCGCCAGCGCTCACCCTAGAGTTGCTGGCTGGCAGCCCGGTGGGAAACGCCGGAAATTCGCCCCCAAAACGAACCATCTCCGCCCGAACTAATGCCGACAGCAATGTCCAAGTTCCCGCTCACTTGATTGGTAGTTTCTTTCTACTCTGTCCAACTCTTCTTCCTGAACCATCCCTTCTGTTCCCGCATCCCACTTGCTTGATTTTATTGCATGAGCGTTTGCACCCCGCCTGTAAGAGCCCAGAGTTTTACCTGGGACCACCTTATCTAGTTTTAGTTTAGAATAGCCAGTGAGGGGAGTTAGTCATGGCGCCAATTGCAGTCATGGCTGGCCAATCCCCTCCTAGCACACGATGCATGCTATCTTTTCTGCATGGATATCACCCTGCATGATTAGAGTGTATAGGCTTCGGCCTGAGGCATACTTAGTGTCTTCCCTACCTAGACCCCTCCCAAACTTAGGTTAGGAAAAAAAATCTCTCGAGAGTAGGCAGTGGGGCGGTCAATAATACCCTCCCCACCATCGAGTGCCCCGCTCCTGAGCATAGAATTTTTTTATACTCTGCATGAATCATCACCTATACTTACTTATTCTTCCTGCTTTCGAAGAAGTTTCACGTTAAAAAAAATCGTTTAAAATCCGTTCTGCTTAGTTAGCTGTCAAAGTACCATATTGAACGTTTAGGCTGCATACCTAAAAATAAAAACAAACTGTGTTACGAAACGGAATCTTTCCGTTATAAAAATACTGCTACAGGTTAATTAATTACATGATTATTAACATAAATAGTTGTATATAAATGTATTGAAATGTCAAATTTCTTAAACATTTTTGAGAAATATGACCAAAAAATAAAGTTACATAAATTCCTCCTTTCAAGAAGGTATCAAAGTTACTTGCCGACAACACAGCTGGCAGCAGCAGCGTTTCTTGCAGCGCTGTTAGTGAGCAGACGTGGAACTACAACAACCAGCCTGTGAAGTTTCACTTCTGATGTGCGTGGTTGTCACGCACCCATTGAATTTTTATTTTATTTGGCTTATTAACACCCAGTAGGTTAATGCGAGGTGGCTTACCTAGACTTAGTCCAATAATTAAAAACTTTAATCAACTTTTATGGAATTCAAACTCAGAAACTATTAGGCTACCTATTTAGTTGGCTTTTCAACCAAAAAAAAATATTTCAAACGCTTATTAGCGCATTTTCGTGCTAAGTACGCGGGAATTTTAAAGCAACTAATTGTATCAATATTAATTAATTTAATTTTTACCACGAATATCAATTCGATATTCTCAGCTTATATAGTTTTAAAATTTTCATAATTCTCATTAGGTCTGATAAAATTTGTATTACAACAGATAAAAATGCTATTTTAAAAAAAATTGAAGCACACTATTAGATTTTTTAAAAATAATGAATTGTCAAATATTGATTTAATAATAACGCTTTAGCCAATCAAACTTTAGCATACAAACTTATAGTGTAATTTTTGTTATTTTTAAAATTTAAATAATTTTATATCCAGCACATTTAGGAGTACTTAAATAAATAAACTCCGCTGAGTTTTTAAACCTGGTTTTAACAAAAAAAGAAAAGATAAAATCTGAAATGTGACCTCGCAGGTTTCGCTCGTGTTTCGCCCACGGAGGCCCTGATCCCAGCCACTCGGCCAAACTCATCCAGGTGTCGAGGTGGGACATGTCACTGCGCCGTTGCCATGGCGACCAAGTGTTGTGGCAATAAACGTTCCGAACGAAACACGCCGCCTCGCGCCCAACCCTTTCCGAACGTAATTCTCACTCGTCCAGCTGCAATTTATCGGCACTCACATAGCTAACCGCCACGAGGAACTATATTTATTGCCAGCGAATATAGATTAGATTGCGCGACAACGCAATGAAAATCTTTTTCATTAAGGACACGCGGTTAATTTACAATGCCCTGGGAACCGACCGTTCTGTGCGGAATAGGCGCCTACGAGGGGGAGAATGGGGGGGAAAAATACCTCCCCTGCTGCCACCCTTCCCACCAACTCCTCGCTAACCGCCAGCAAATAAATCAATGAGAGCAGACAATAGGCGGGAGTGATATTAGGCGACGTAGTTATCGGGAGATCAGAGAAAGAGAACAGTTGGACGATGAAGTGTGTTAAGCCGCGTTCACAACTCCACTTCACGGTGCTGCAAGTCCTTCCCTGAGATGCTCTCTGACTGACACAAAAAAAAATTCCCAAACGACTTAAATGATTTTTATTTTATTTTATGCATTACTGATGGCTTGGGCTCATCCACCACATTGGGCTAATGCAGTTTCTCGTAGTACGCGATTCCCACGAATATTCTGCTTGTAACGGTTGTGATAGTGTTTAACAGCTAGAAAAACATGCGTTAAGACATCTTTTTTAAAATTATCCAAATAGTTTACTCTTAAATGGGGAAGAATAAAAGAGAAATAAAAAATAAAAAAAGGACTAAAATACGTAATGCAGATTTTGAAGTGTAGGGTTTTCCAGTAGCCTAGTAACTGGAAATGAAGAAGAGTAAATTATTTAGCACATTAGATGAATTATATGAATGGATCACGACTTAACGATTCTTGGACATCGGGTAATCAGAAGCAATGAAGGGCGATGAGACATGACTAGAGCATTCATGGAATGAACAAGTCATAAAGAATTACCGCCGGATCACAGCAACGTCCGCCAAGTTTACTACTCGCCATGAACCATTGCTTAGCTTTACTTGTAATCGAGCACATGTCGCCAAGGTAGAACCACCCAACCACCTAAGCCCCTTGGATAGATGTGGTAAACCGGTCTGGGGCCATAGTTACTTATTGAACAGCATAACAAATGTGAATGATCCTGGGTAAAACCACAATTTCATGGCTCATAAGATAATGTGTGGGGAGATTAAAAGAGATAAATAAGATAATTAAATTCGCCTAAGCTTGTGTGTTCTCCGATACTGTGCGTTATAAAACTAAACTCGGCTGACTCTGTGACTCCGTGAGCAGGCCTTAGCGAAGCCGGTCAGATGAGCGGTTTGATTGGGTCACGTGGGGTGGGAGGGGGGTTTGAGTGGGAAGAAGGGGTGGGTAGGGGTAAAGAAGTGGGGGAAGAATGAAAAGAGCGCGCACGCGTCTGCCAAGGGATTATTGGTATCATTAATAACAATTATCTTAGCGAGATTACATCGTGCTCTCCGCCCTGTTACCGTTACCTCCTCTCCCCCCGGCCGAACCCTTGCACTTCGTGTTCCCATTGGCTGGGCCATGCTGACTGCTTATTGGTCGGGGCAAGAAGGGGCAGCTGTGAAACGCTGTTTAGGTCCCACGCATGAACACCGGTAACTGGGCTTGGCCTGGTTCTAGATTGGTTTGGTGAAGTTCGCTTTCATCGGGCTGAAGGCGGGGAAAGGTAACAGAAACTTCACCAAAGGGTTGAGAAACAATTACCTAGGGTTGGAACAGTTTGGTCAATATTTACGATTATACCTAGACTTATTTATAATTGCATAGAAGGTAAAACTTTTGAATTACATAGAATATTCAAATTTTTCCATTGCAGCATTCTAATACAACACACAATTGTTTAAGCATAGGCACATGATCATTAGGCTGCACACGCGACTTTAAGAATTTTGTATGGACAGTGCGTGTGTAATGTTATTCATGCGTTCTGCAACTATGACTAAAACTACATTGCTTAATTTGGTTAATTGATGTAAAAGTATTTTAATATAATATTGAAGATAAGTTGACTAAGTGGGTTTTAGTAATAGCGGTCTTATTTAAAAGCCAAACCACTGGATTCGAATTCTTGTTCATTTATTACATCTATATAAATAACAATTTAAAAGTCCGTTTGTACAAAATATCTAATCTCAGAAAGTTCTTCACCGATTGCTTTGAAATTTTGACACAATGTTGCATTCGTATACGGGAGTGTTTTTAAATATTAAAAATATTATATAAAAATTAATAAATATAAGTGCGTGAAACTCAGTACACGTGATAGAAATGGGATTTCTTTGGCAAATACAAAAAAAAGTGTGTTTTTTTCCCCTTTATTTTCCATTTAACCAAACTGAACCACAGCACCGCGAGGCCGGGACAGCTATAAATCAATAAAACTACACCTGTATCAATATCTAAATAAAAACTTCAATATCTAAATAATTTATGAACAATGCCCTCTACTTTCAAGTGCACGGTAACACGCAATGAATGTCAACGAAATGCCTTTCAACGCAGCGACACTGCCGGCGCTGCAAGTGCAAACACATCTACTCACGCAACAGCCTCCACACACACATACACACACACACGCACAACTGACCGAGCCAAAAACCCCTATCATCGCTTGCCTAGTTCACTGTTTGTTTCGCTCTCAACCCTTATTTCGCAACACGACACAGTACTCTCCCTAAACGGTGCTCGCGATCACATGAGATTCAGCACTAATTATCTCAATAGCCAACGAACTGACTCAATGACGGTCTCGCTAACTTGTGCATTCACTGCCAAACTCCCCCCCCCCCCCCCTCCTCCTTCAGCCGAGAAAATGTCACTGTCAGTCTCACTGTCAACTCACTCAGAATCCAAAACTCAACTGACCGACCACACACGAGTCAAGAGTAAAGCTTCCCCTAATTTCTTGGTGTAGGTCACCTGTTCAAGGTTTATCAGTTTACTCGTACGTGATTTCAATAATTCGTGGTTTGGGGAATTTCCATTTTATAAACTTTCTTGGACATACGCCATTGCAGTTTTGCACTGTTTGTCATCGGAAAAAAAATTCATGAATGCAAAATAAGAACTAAAAATTAAAACATAAACACACAGAGAACAAGCCTAAATCAGCCGATGTCAAACATATAAACCTAATAGTGAACCTAAAAAGGTATTATGACAACACAATGACGACAGCACAGACGAACACAGTGGGCTAAAAACGACGAGACAGTTTCAACAAGAGTAAATGCAGACAGACAACAAACCTGGAAAACGCAGCAAACATCTGAACAAAACAATGAAAATAAACAGGTTTTATGTAAAACACAACGTCTACAGCACCAACTAACACAGTAGGTTTCCTATGACAAAACAGTTGCGACGTTTCGGGAACTGGCATCTTTAACCGTCATCAGGCACAAACCTACTGTTTACTTGTCCTGCACAACATACTAAACGTTGTCTGTGTTGTTTTGAATCAGCCGCTATCGAATGTTCTCGAGTCCACCTCTAGAATGACATAATTTTTCGTGAAGAAAAATGGATCGCTCATTGTACTGCGATGAGGCATGCCCGTGCCATCGATTGTTCCCTTGTGATTGGTGGCCGTTTGCAAGAGAATCCATTTCCCTGTTTGGCCGAGCCTTTTAAGGACGCGTTTGCTTCAGCACTGGATGTCTGTGGTTGGTGTGCTGACAGTAGACATGTTCCTGAAACAAACCCGGCCAACCACGAAACACGGACAATGCTACAATTTTTAAACACAGTGCTGGTTTAGAAATATTTTCGCAATAAATACATGGCCCTACGTATTGCTCTTGAGATCCATCTTCTCTACACACAGGACACTAAACGTTCATCGCAAAGGACCCAAGACAGAATTTCAGCCTAACCCCCGCGATTTAGTTTTTCCATGGTTTCCAAGCTCACTCCAGCCAAATGCTGGGGTGTTTCTTTGCTAAAGGTCGCGGCCAGCTCGTTCCTCAAAATCCCTGTTTCGTGTGGTTGTACCTATGTATGTCGCCATCTCTAATGACCGGTTAACGGGACGTTCGGCTCAGTTTTCAGTACTCGCCAGAGATGTGTAACATCTAACCTCGGTAACGAGCTAATTAATGTGTTTTAGTCTTGCAAATACAGTTATAATACGAAGCTGGGACACGAAATTTAACGTATAAATATTTAAAATAATGCCCAGCGTGACAAATATACGCGAATTGTTTTTTTTTTTTTTTTTTAACTAGCGTAGTTTACGTGACCGCAGCTAGAATTCGCCGCCAGAGCAGCTACGTCGACTATCGAATCATTCCATTTGCAGACCGATATTTTCAACTATATAATCAAACGGTTATGATAAAAGCTGAAAAGACTTGAAAAAAAAAAAGACTAAAACAATGGTGTGGACCTGAATTCAGACAAAAATTGTATTAAAATACTACTCATCTTGTTAAAGTTCACTGAACAGTTAAACTAATCTTGCAATTACACTTCCGGTCCAGCACCGACGAATCACAGACGTGTTAATCGGGTATTTGAGAAGGAAGGGGGCGTATTTCATTGCTTGACGCGTCGCCCGGTAGTAATGCTCGCGCTGGCATGATAAGGTGAAGAGATATCACTGTATGTTCGCACTGTGCGATTCATGCTGTTCGCTGGGTGAAACAAAGCCATAAAAAAAATCACGCCACTTATACTTTACGAGGGCCTCTAGAAACATTGTAGAAGTAACAACATAATGTGGACGATGTCCCATATATTATCATAAAAACGTGTCTAGACCTTTGTAATACAATGCTTGTACTGTAAATTGCCACTTATTATTTGGGAAATCCAACAGCTCATAGTTGCAATTATAAATTCAACATACTGCAAATTTTCTGAACGATTTATTTTGTGTACGGCTTATTAGGCAGTCTATTTGGTCTTAGGAAAATGTGAAACGGTTAGGAAAATTGCTATCTTGCATTTGCGTGCAGTTTTGATTATGCTAATGTATGCTTGCGAAGGGCTGTAAAATGCACTTAAAACAAACGAAGTCAGTCTTACAAGGAGAGTGCGTGAACTTCGGGTTGCCGATTTTGACTTCCCTTTGCAAGAGTAAATGTCTTTCATATATCAATATAACCTGTAAAGGAGAGAACACAACCCTCAATTTTCTCGAGATATAGTCAGTTTAAAAAAAACAAGCAAACTCAATAGTTTTATAAAGAATCTCAATTTTTAGGCATTCTTGAGTGTGAATATCTGTCGCCGATAAATTTAAAATAAGACAAAAATAACACGAAATATTTTTTTTTCCTTTCAATAACTATTTTTTTTTTAACAAGTTGATTATTTATAACACTAAAAATAAAACTAATGTTTAAGTATTTGCATGAAAGTTTAAGCAACAATAACATTTTAGTTTTTTTAAATATTTTGTTTTGTTTCTTAAAAGAAGTTGATATTTGAAAACACTAATATTAAAAAAAATTAAAAAAGAGTACGTTTTTGTTTGTTCAAAAATATATACATACATATATATTTGTTTATGAAGTTCGCGCCCTCTCGCTGTTGAAGTGTGGAAGAATTACTTTGACTAGATTCATGCCGATTAGACAGGCTGATACCACTTTAGTGCAATTGCGTTATAATTTTTTTCTTTCGAAAATTGAATTCTAAAATGTCGTAGAACTTCTCACATGAACAATCTACTGCAATTTCAGAACAGCACTAGTTTCTTCGTCGCATATATGAAGTCCATAACGGTTCCTTCAGGGACGTTACCTGTACGAGCTGGAATCTCATTTTCCCCGGCCAAAAAACAGCACCACGCCCCACAAAAGGAAGTTCTTTTGATGTCGAAAATGACTAATTTCAAACACGCACTGCGCAAACGTTGTGGCGCTGCACGGAGTTCATTAATTATGCGGGCAGGTGAAATTGCTTTGATGGCGCCGGCCCATCGTCCAGGGGCGAATGAGCTGTCCTGAGAACTGATGATACAACCAGTTAGGTACGATCACTCGCCACGAATGCCGGGAAATTTGATCTCCCGCAAGCGCTGTTGTTGATGGCGCCCTTTCTAGTTAATGGCCACACGGTTCATTTAAATAATCGCAAAAACGATTAAGCGTGGTTTTGACTTGGTGACGTAATCATAAATCTGGTCAGTTGTTCATGCATAGGTTATGCCCTTTCCCCCGACACGTGTTACGAGATTTCGTGAAACATTAGCCGCATACATCACATATTTTAAAAACGGCCAGGAAATAATTGGTAGATTTCTGCAATTTTAAGTTCTTTTGACAATTAAACTTTCCACTTAGACTTTTAAATGTACTGACTTTTCAAGCTCATTACGTTAGGGAAAGGTTTTCTTTAAAATAAAAATATGTTAATAATTATTTGAATTGTTTTGTAGTTATTCTGCTACACCAAATTTGACTTGTACAAAAATTGATTCTGTGCGCAAAAAAAAATCGGGAGCTATTATACTTATTCAAAAGTACTGCTCTACAGCAATAAAAAAAATGTTTTAGCTAATTCTTGAAACTGTTTGGATTTAAATAAACAATACATTTTTTGAGGCAAACAAACCTTCCTTATAGTAAAAAACTTCTAGTAAAAATACAAATGATAATTGCCAGTAACAATCCAAGAATTGCTATATACCATGTAAACAAAGAATGGTCTACATTGACAAACTACGCATGCAAGTTAAATATATATCGTAATATCTAGTTACAGTAAAAAATCAAAGCAATACTTCGCATATTAGACAGAGTATCCCTAAAAATTCACTCTCATGGCGGGAAAACGGTGAAATGTAAATTTTACATGGAATAAAAGTTGTGACCGTTTTTAAGTTTATGTAAACATATATTGAACATTGTATTATTTGTTAAGACAACTTATAGGTTTTGGAGTATAGCTGTAGAAAATTATTAACTCTTACCTGAACGAGTTTTAGACGCTGACGGTTAGGTGCTGTGTGAACTTTGCACAGAAATTCACTTGGTCAGACGAATGGTGAAGATTCAGGAAAAAAACTCTGACTGTAAGTATTCGCCTGATATTGATTGGCGCCTGTGTAAGCAGATTAATACCGACTAATGAAAAACATTCTGGAAACTTTCAGTTCCATCTCGGACGTTCTGGTTATTCTGAGGCATTTTAGAGTTAGCTAGAGACATAGAATTTAGAGACTCGATCAAGAGAGAAAGACTACAAGGATAATAACTAAGTATTGTATTTGTTGTTATTATGGTGAATAGTTTTTATGGTAGTAATGTAGATATCGGTTTGTTCATGCGCACCTTTCTGTCCTAAATTGATGGACCATGGTGTTCCGTTTGACAAATTTTCGTGCACTTTCCGACCGTAGAGTTGCTGTGCAATTGACAATTTCTGTTACTTTTTAGATATTTCGTGCACTATGCTTGTGGATATTCTGTGACTTGGGCAACTAGGGTTTTTCTTTGATTTTTTCGTGCGCGAAATGCACCAGGATTATTTAGTGCACAAAATGCACTTTAGTTTTATGATGACTAGTAGTTTTGGAGGTTATGTGCAGCCATATAACTATGATAATAATTATCTCTCAATTAAAATCATTCGAGATTTGGATTTTTTTCTTATTTGGTACCTCATAAATAAGACTTCAATTTATAAACATGATTGCCGGTCATACTTAATAATCAAATGTGTTTTTACACTATGGAAATATTGATTTGAAGTAATTGGAAGCATTTAAAGCTATGCTAGCTGTTCCTATTTGGAGTGTTTATAGTCATACTCAGGAAAACATTAAGAGGAATATGGATGAAACCATAAAATATACTATCTTGTTCTTCCTCTGATATACTGCCACCCTTGATAAATTTGTGACATAGGTTATTTTCATCAGTTTCCTTTTTATTATATATTTTTATATTTTTCAAGAGTTTAACATGCAGGTCTGCCCCTTCTGGACAAGCAAGTATTATCACAATAAATTAGATTTCAAGTAAGACGATGCTTACAGTGAGCGCCTGGTTCGAGTGGGCACAGCCTCGAAGTGTTATTTCGGTTGTGTTGCATTTAAGTATAAATAGTTACGGTAGAAAACATTCATCTCGCACTTTGTAGTAAGAAGTATTGGAATTATGAAGTCCATTATGAACCTCGCACCGATATAGGTATGCGAGTAGGTAAACTTATTTGTACTATATGTAATGTTTCAGTATAATACAGCATGTTCAAAAATTAATGCCCCAGATATAAAATTTAATAGTATCAAATGTAAGTGTTGGTTCAAGGTCACAATTAAAGAGTAACTCAAATCAGTCTTTAGGTAAGCGCATGTACGAATACTGCTTTGTTTTTTTCTCGCTTCCAGAGCAAAAGAATGGCTCTTTCCCCAATTATTAGTGGATGAACCTATAAACTTAATTAGGCAACAGGATTGCACCTCTTCCCATTGGAATCTCTTTGTAAGACAGTGGTTTAACATCGAAGTCCCTGGCTTTTGGATTGGTGGTAATGGTTGAGACGATAGAGCTCTTTTTCGCTAGTCTCCCCGTTCATCTGACATAAAGTCATGCAATTATTTTTCCTTTGGGCCTTTATAAATATCATTTATACGTTCCGCCGCTGTCCAATGATTTGCCATTGTTGAGACACACTATCGAAGAATCTGGTGCTTTCATTTATCCAGACGTGTTAACCAAAGTGCAGGAAGAATTAGAGTTTGGGTTGAATGTGTACCGTATAACTGAAGGTGCACATATTTAACATTTGTGAGAAAAGAAACTAGGTTAGTTTACTTTAAATTGTATGTATGATTTGATTTAAATAGTCTAAATTAACCTGTTATATTATACCATTGAAACTTTGACATTTTTAATAACACTCTGTGGAGTGACCGTACAGTACGCATGATTACTGATAGACTCTCAAGTGACGTGGCGTAGCCATAATGATATTAATAATCATCATTTTCGTCATCATCATCATCATCAGGATAAGTATTTAACTGTTTGATTTCTGTCATGTCTACACTAGAGTAACATCAATGTAAGAGTGTTCTGAGATTCAACCCAAGGAAGAAGGTCCCAGCAACATGCAGCTGAGCTATGCTTGTAGGTTTGAAGGAGGCCCAATTTGGCGCGGGCTCTGAGAGACGGCGCTTGGAACCGCGCGCCGACCGCCGGAGCCAGCCAGCTCTCTCTTGCGGTGGCACGGAGTACTCGGGGCGGGGAGAAGTTCTCCGGGCCCGGTTCAGCCGATCCGCCAATTATTTGAGTTTCGATGCGGCTCGAGCGCGAGCTATTCGGCAAACACCAGCCCCGGGCTGTGCGCTCCCCCGCGGGGTGCCGGCGACCTCCAGAGGGAGACATCAGCGACGTTTCCCGGGGCTCAGTCTCTGTCGGGGGGGGGGGGAGATCTCATTTGCCCCGCATTAGAAGAACCAAAGGGACGAGCACACGAGGCCGACTCCTCCCCCGTCCATGCCACGCCCAATAACCTTTGAGCGCGGAGGGCGGAGGGAAGTCGACGCGAAGCGCCGGCGGCGTCGTCTTCGGTCTGGAAGATCAACACCGGGGAGCGCGTCAAAGCGACCGCCGCGCCGGGACCGCCAGGGGCGCCTCGCTGCTGACGGGAGAGGGTCCAGGAAGTGGGTCCGCTCTGTGTCTCCGGTACGCGGGTCGCGGGTTCGCCCCATCGGTCCCTGCCATGTCACTTGTCTCGAAAGTAGTTCTAGCGGTGTGGCCCTTTTCCCAACTGTAACTTGCAGAGCAACTCGTGATGTTGGAGTTGCTCGGGTTCTGGGTTGCAGTCCCGTCGAAGGCGAAAATATCACCGACGTTTCGGTCGACGTTGCAGTCGCCATCATCAGGGAGCTTACCTACCACTAGGTAGTCAATCGGTAAACACGACTCTCAGTAGGTAACTGCACACTGATGAGGGCGACTGCGATGTCGACCGAAACGCCGGTGATATCTTCGCCATCAACCCTGCTGCAACCCAGAAGCCAAGCAACTCCAGACAATGGGCGCAAAAGCCTGCGACCTCTATTAAATCGTGATTTTTATTTTTACTAGCACTGACAATCACACCAAGTTTCTTTCAAACACTGTTGACAGAACAACAGTTGCAGAAGGATACGCACACCCTTGGTGGTAGTACTAATTTTGGGAAATGTCATATTTGAGACAAGTTTCATGACACAGAGTACACGTGTCATGCGAGTTTTTCGTCCCTTGGTGACGAATATGTCACACACTCGGGAGGGGTGGGGGGAAATAATGGTAAACGCTGTAACTACAATATTATAATATAAATAAATGTTTTAATATTACATTGTATGGATATTACATTTATTTGCCATTGAATTTTCGATAGATAGTATGTTTTTAATTATTATCCTACTATTAAAAATCAATTAAATTAGCAAAATAATTTTGTTTGTATGTATAGCTACAGTGTCATTGATTGGCCAGAGGTGACAGAATTACCATGTTTTCTCGTAAATTTGTTTAGCGTTGGAATATCACGACAGTGAATTTCCTGTGAAAAAATATTCGTGTGTTTGTAGTTGTGTTTTAATCAAAAACGAAAAACAAGTGCTAATAAAGTATTACAATGATTTTTTTTTTTTGCCTGAGTAAATTTGAGTAAATTTATTATATCCACAAAATTGTAGCTAAACTATTCATTTAAAACAAGGGGGTAAAAGCTCGGTAAAATGCAATTTGATGTTCGTTAATAGGTAACTCTAATTTTCTTTATAAAACTTTGTGTGAATCTGTAGTTCTAATAAATTTTTTAATGACCCTATAAACCTCTTGAGAGTTTGGTGTATGTGATTCATATCTAACCTGCATCGTTTTCACACAGCAATATGATGTAATTAAAATATATATTTTTTAATTATTTGTAAATATATTTCTCTTACTTTTAAATAGCAGCCATACTATAAAAGACTTTTTCTAAACGCGTTTCCCCTTACTAAGGAACATCTGGCTAGAATTTCGACATAGACAAACGCAACCTGACAGCAGATCAATCACATTTTTGTGGTGTAGCCTAGTTGTAATCAAGTTCCAACGGTTACGCTTCAAATAAAGAACACAATTTTTCGCTAGTCTTTTCTTTTCTCGCGGTAACAGGCTAATAAGTTTACCTTCGTCCATTCTTCAGCACACACTATTTTTAAAGAGGTCGAGTTCGTCAACATTCTTCTCGCCACATCGGTTTCCGTAAAGTCGTGAAGATCATCATCGAACAATGCATTTTCTTCTGAATATTTTAGTTATCATTTATTGGAGAGCCACAACAATAATTATTTACAATTTATACATCAAACATTCAAAGCTTACATATAATTCATCTATATATCTGTACCTCGGAGGCATAAGACACTATGTACAGTTTTGGGCAAAATGCAGTTTTACGTTTGAAGTTTTTTTTTTGTAGTGGCATACACACTAAGCTCTACGATATGTCAGAAATTCACATATTTTAGGTAGCAAATAGTTGAGTAAATTATTGAAGAAATATTCCAAATTATTTAAACTGTTCTCATGACAAATTTGGTTTATGTGTTGTTCAAATATACCTACAGTTTTACTCCGATCATGATGAAAGTTTACACACTTGACGTTTGAAACACAAAGGATTTTGAGAAAACCACTCGTTGAAGCATAAATTTGATACTTCTCGATGAAATTTCGCTATTGCATTGTTGATGCTGTCTTCGTCTCCATTGCAACGAGCATTGCATTGTTTGATTTTTTTTCTCATACAACGCGCGGCAGTGGCGCACCCGCAAGGAGGGTCATGTACAATGAGCAGTGCGAGTGTGTTCTGCCTGCAGACCGCCGTAGCAAAGCACGGGTACTCCAGTTAGTGCCAATGTAAAATTAAGGACACACTGACTTCAAAAATCTCAGGTCAACCGCCAACGTCTGTGACCGGCCCGCAAAGGAGGGTGTGGCTTCAGTAATGTTCTGGACCGGCCCTTTATGTTTTCTCAAGGAATAAAGTCAGCGGATTTCGACATTAACATACTTCACTGGCCAGCGGTTCCAGTAACATCAACTATCGTTCCGATAGTGTTGACAAGTGCTAATGTACCCTGCCAGGCAGCACCAACAGCTAGGTTGGATGGATCCTCACCGAAATCACTGGAGCTGTGAAGTTTATGTAGCGACAGTGAAATCAGATTTCGGCACACCATTAAACAATGGTTAGTAAATTTTTAGTTAGCAGAGTAGGATTGCATTCAACACGAACAATCCCACATCATGTTTCGGCATAAACGTAAGTTATTTTGTAAAATTATTTATAATAAAGAATAAATGTTTTTTTTTCCTGTGCTTATAACTACAAAATATATCTGATTGCCGTTTTCGAAGTGTTTTTAATAACTAAAAAAATGTGTTGAATTGACAAGATCAAAATGCCTGTTCTAGAACGACTGATCAGCATAAACGGTGGTTCGTTCCTCGTCGTCCCCTTACTGCACATGATCGCTGACGGTTCATCAGTGGCCCCGCTGCTCGTCAGCCATGACGGAACCCGGCGAGCGCAGAGCCGAGCGTGTCCGAAACCCCCGGGGGCGGTGTCGGGTGAAATGATGCGAGGTCGACGGCGGGCGATCCACGCCGACACCTGGCGCGGCATGTAGGGCGGGCGATCGTGCAAGCGGACACGGCGTGGAGCGGGACCCCCCGTCGACGCGCACCGATACAGTAACACTACCCCCCCCCCTTCTCATTCACGATCCCCCCTCCAAAACCACCCCCTTCCCTCTTTTGTGGCCGCGAGGTTTTGTCGCCTCTCTCCGGCGCGGAGTCTTTGTCCGCCGGCCGTATGCGCTAGCTACCCGCCGGGTAACCTATCCTGCCTGTTTTCCCCCCCACTACTCCTCGCCTGCCCCCCCCCCCCCACCAAAGGTATTTAAAAGTCCCTCCCCTTTAGCCCCTCTCCCGAGCCCCCGGCGGCGTCATTGTCGCCGAACAGAAGCCAAAAAAGGACAAGAAAAGGTGTCACGTGATGGCTCGGGATCTGCGGTTCCCTTCTGGTGTTCGTCGTGAAAGGACCGGTCCTCGAGTTCCAGCGCCGGTGTCTCTCCGACGCACCGCCAGGAGGGGAGGTGGAGTGGGGGAAATAGGGGAAAGCAACACAATTTCGCGACAAATGGGGTGAAGAATGGGGGATGATTATCCTGCTGCCCGCTGGTTAATGACACAGAGGAGTCTCGCATTTGCCGACAGCGAAGGGAGTTGAGGAGGAACAGGGGCAAAAGGACCGAGAGGGTGGTTGGAGGGGAGGGGGAAGTATCTGCGCGGGACATGTGTGTTGAAATACATTCAGTGTGTTGGAAAAACACGACGTTGTGAAGAGGGCGTGGGCGAGAAATAGCTGTGGGAGGGGTCGTCTAGGTAGTTTCAGGGCCTCTTGCAAGGGGGGAGGGGTTATGGAAACAATGTCTCCCAAACTTCCCGTCCCTTGCAAACCTCACAATCCCTCGCATTCAGCATGAAATGTTTTTATCAGCGTTTCCGGCACACCATGAATCACATACAAATTGATGTGGAGGGGCCGCAACGGGGAAACATTCAGAGAGAGAGGGAGAGAGAGAGATTGAGAAGGGTGGTAGGGGGACAGAGTTGCAAGTACGCGTTGTTTGTTCGGTTATATCACAGATAAGCATCTCATTTCTATTGACACTGTGGCCTGTATTCAGAAAACTAGAACCTATCGTAGACTAGACCTAGTAATTATACTAGACCTCATTTATACTAGATCACTTCCAAACCTCTGATTAGGTGAAACTATTATTCCCTGTTTAGAATCACTTTAACTAACACATATTTAGGTAGTCTCTTGTGTGATACGCTAAAACTAGAAATACGTACAAAATGAGGGTAAATGACGGGTGTGAATTTGGGGATCGAAAACAAAGATTAAAAGAATTAATTGTATAGTTAGCTCAAGGATTATTAAAAATTAAATTAAACAAATGTTCGAGTGTTTGAAGCGCTGGAAAGAGAAGGAAGCTTCAACAGCAGTAATATTTTCACAAAGTACATCCTAAAAAAGCATGTCATAAGTCTTAAACAAAATTCATAGCCAAATCAGTTGTGAAAATGACAATTTTAAAACAAACATTATTGTTTTAATGTGCATGATATTAAATGAACATATAATAAATATCTGAATGATTATCACTGCCATGCTTTCAGATCTTTTCGAACATAATTTTAAGTAGCCTAAAATGTATTAAAAGTGTTCTAGACCTCAAAATTGCATTGATATGACTTTCAAATGAATATTAAATATACTGTGCGTCATACTTCGAATAAACACCGACAATGATTGAAGTACACCAGGCGTAGTTAAGTTCACTTAAATAGGCTAGAGTATGTTAGTTTTGCCCTCTAAACAATTAAAAACGTTAGTTCTGTATAAACAAGTCAATATAAATCGTTATTAAAATTGATTACATTTTAAAAATTGATACAAACAATCATTAAATAATCGTGCACAATTTTACTCATGTCTATACTTATGAATATATTATTATTAAATATTTCGTGAATTAATATAGGCTATGGTTAAAATGAATTGGTATCTGAGCGGTAATTCACTGGTTTTCTGTATATGTCGATGTCTTTAAATTTCGTATCTATGTGAATTAAATATCCTGAGCTAAAATAAAATATTTTTTCCTTATGTAGGCTAATTATTAGTACAAATGCATTAATGTAGCTTTAAATATTGCTATATTGTGATAAAAAAAATTATAAAGCTGTTCTGAATTTACGTATTAAAATATTAATAAATAAACACATATCAGATAAATAAATACGTGGTAGTTTGTTTCCTTCTTACAACTCTAACCAAAAATAACAATAATGAATGCTTCTTAAACAATATATGTCGCAGAGTAAACATTTGTAACAATACGGAAATAATTCGAATTCATAAAACTTAAATTAGGAAAAAAATTATTGGTATTTATCTCTGAGTGATCTTTAAAGATATATGATTGAAAGCTTTTTTTTTATCTATTTGTACTAAAACAGTAAGATATGCTTAATAATTCATAAGGATAAAGAATGATAAATTTTATTTCAACATAAATGTTCTTAATAGTCATTAAAGTAACATTAAATTAAGCAAAACCTATGAAAACTCGTTTTTTTTTTTCAGTAGATGGTTGGCGAGAGAAAATAACATATTATGGAGACTTTAACGCACTAATGAACGAGAAGCCCGCGTGCCGACACCAATAACCAACAAGACCAAACCTTTTTATTGTCAATGTAATCCTACAAGACTGCAGCGCATTAGTGCATAATGACCCGGTTTAACTTAACTTGCCTCTACTACGAGAGGTGAAAACGTTCGCCTTATATTTGGTAAAATATTTGTCATGCTTCCTTGGGTAAATTCAATAAGGAAAATAAAAGAATAATTACATCTTACCAATGTAAGAGATAAAATTATTCCATTTCATCCTAATATCTCTTTATTTTTTTAATAATTTTGGATAAATTATATTAAGTAAATACGTAAAGGATTGATTATTATACTACTAGACGGAATAAATGTTTTACATTCAACCCAATTTGTGGAGTTGTATTTTAATTTGTAGTTAACTTTGCCTGAGGTATTGAGAAAATACTCAAAATTGTATGCCAAAAAATATAATTTGGAGGGAATCAAATATACAAATGATGCAATTATTTTATTATGGTAGGAACACAGGTGTGAATATTTCTGTGCGTTCACACATATCCAAATTCTACTTTTATTCTATCACTTTTATTTTAGGTATGCCTACTCTTCACTTTGATACAAGAATGAAAATATGCAAGCTTAAAATATTTATCAAAGCTCCGAATATTTTAAAAAGAAGGTAAGTATGAAATATCTTTAATATTTGTTTTATACAAAAATGAACTTAAAGCCTTCAACGGGTAAAGCAGTGTTTTTAATTACGTTGGGAAATTTAATACCTCGGAAAACTGTTCTGCATTGCTATTTTTGTGAATATAAATCGTCATATAAATTTCTAAATAGTTTTTTTTACTACTTAAAAAAAACTAAAAATGTAACTTTTTTTTGTATAGGCCCGACTGAGCATCACTTAATTTGTATCCGAAATCCTCGTGAGTTACACTACATGTTATCAAGGGCGCCGAGCGGGGCCATGAAGCCCCCCTTCCCCCCCCCCCCCCCCCCAGCCCTCAGGGAAAGGAAAAAATAAAGTATAGTCGGTATTACGTAGAAGTAGTTGAATGCTAAAATATTTTATTTAGCGTCCATTTTTTATGGCTACTTACAAGTCGCCATTCGTCTTCCTAAATACTAAAAATACTCCATGTCTCCCGATCTAATCCTTCCCCCTTTCCCCTACAAACTATCAAATGGGCACCCTGGCGTGTTACCATCCTGAGGGTTGAACGGATAGTTTCTGCAGGAACGCGGTGAATGTTTTTTGGTCGTGGTGTAGTGCAGGACAAATGGTTTCGGTCGGATGCGCGGAAGGGTTCCCAGAACCGAGAGGAGACGGACTCTGTGAGGCGTCGGGCGCGTAATCCCGTCACCAGCACCTCGCTGGCACCTTGTCCCGCCGCAGACAAAGCACGGGACTAAGCAGATCAAGTCCCGGCGGCGAGCCCTGCTTTCGGGGGCCGGCGATTGCCGAAGTCTTGTTCACCAAGAGACCTTTCACGCTGCCTTCCGCGTGGAAATTCTCTCTCGGTAATTTTTCATTCCATTGGTTCGGTGGCCGGGAAAACGTCTCCACGCGAGATTGCCTTAACGTTCGTGCTCGTATCATCACACATGACTCGGCGTTAATTAACTTATCTTAAGTAAAACGTATGAATAAATAAGGATGGTCCAATACAACCCACGACGAAAATAAATTCTAAGAAACATACTTGGGAAAGTAAAATTCATAAATTATAAAACACTACCACCTGTGTAATTAACAAACGATTAGTTTATTTTACTCTACAAATTCTACCAAATAAATATTTGTTTTTGTCACCAGCTACAGTGCCATGTTAAACAAAAAATAAAATATTTCTAAACTCTAAAAGATTAAGATAATGGTTGAAAAATGTAATTTTTAACGGGTTTTTTATGTGTAAACATATTAGCTCTCTATATACAGCATTTGGTTGGAGCACTTTAGTGGAACGGAAGTCGCGTGGAACGGAAATGTATAACCATGGTGTTATCATCTGTGGCGGATGGCGTGAACCAAAGATCATAGAGACAAAGGTAAGCTTTATAATATTAACTGTTTAATTAATTTTAACAAGATGGGCAGTATTTTAATAAAATTCATTGTCGAAAAGCAGGACTAAAGCCGGTGTTTAAGATTTTTTCAAGTCGGAGCCGTTTCATTATATAGTTTAACCTTTTATCTTCAAATCGAAGTATTTGTTAGTCGACGTAGCTGCTCCAGCAGCAAATTCTAAGTTAGTGGCGGTTGCGGAAACTACGTGTGATTCGCGTTCAAGAAATGTAGCCGAAAAAACATTTTTCGTATATTTATCATGCTCGGCATTATTTTAAAGAATTGTACGTTAAATTTCGTGTCCGAGTTTCGTTGCAAAATGAGAACACATTAATTGGCTCGTTACCAAGGAGATGTTAACACATTAATGGTGAATAATGAAAGACTCGCCCACACTATTATTTTATTTTATTAAAGTATTATCTACGCTATCACAACTTGTAACTCATAAATTTATATAATTCGATACCATAGGCATTTTCTTTTATTTGCTCTCCTGTGATGAGGTTCATGCCCAGCTCAGAAATGCTGTTCGCAACCCTTTTATGCGCAATAAATGGAAAGAATTGCCACTCGAATCCTGTTTCGCTCTCTTCATTGGCTGCCTGGAACGAAGAAAAACAGGACGCGGACGCCCGCAACGCGCTTGTTTATCTGACATTACTGTACAAGGATGCCATTACGAGGAGCCTGTGTGTACGGGGTGGTTGGGGGAGGGGGAACGAAGGAGAAAGGGCAGAGAGGGGAGGGGAATAGTATTTAACGAGATTCCTGATTGTGCATCCATGGGCCGGCCCCGTTATGGCATCGCCCCGGGCTTGCAGAATCACACGTCCACAAAGAACCAGCCTCCTCCCCCCCCCCTCCGCATCATTCTCCCCAAGCCCTCTCCCGACACCCCTATACCACCCCTCTCCACCCCTCGCAACTCCGTCCTGAAATGGTTAGCATAAATTAATTTGCCAGTCTTTTGTGCGTGCGGGGGAACGTTTTATTTTTATTTTTTTTAGTTTCGCAATGACGAGAGTGTATAATAGGTAAAATCCCATATGTATATTCATACAGTCCGCCCTCTTTGCTCGCCTCGCAAAAAAAAAAAAAAACGAAACCATGCACACCTCCCTGTTTTTTTTGCATTATGGCTATCTAGGCTTGGTATGCAAAAGAGAAAGACTGGGTCCATGGCTATTGTTAGTTTATCTGGGGAAGGGGGGGGGGAAGAGGGAGACTTGTCTGTCAATTGTATTTTTATTATATTCCTAGGAAAAATTTTCATCGTATATTCCATACATGCGACTTTTTTTTTTTTTTCGAGTTATGAGTGGACCGACGAACAGAAAATTATGCAGACGTTTGAGGGAGGCGGTTTTCCCGCCTGTCGTTTTAGTGTTTTTCTCCTCTCTTGCGTTTCGTGTGTGTAGATGTACCTGTGTGTGTTTGTGTAAATCATCACGTCCTATCTCCCATCATCCTTCCCCTCGGGCCATCTCGCACACACACTTCTCGTTTATGTTTTTTAAAAGTGCGATAATTCCATAACCATAGCCCATTACGGCGCCCGCGATATGAAATGCAAAGCGAGTCTTTCGGGCCAGTCGGTGGATACGCCCGGAGGGAAAGAGGGGGGGGGGGGGGGTTCTCTTTGGCTGCAACCCCCTTTCCCCCACCCCTCCCCCACGTGACAGTTCGGCCGCGCCGGGACTTCAAATGCGTTTACTGGCGTGCCCAATGCTGCCAGCCATAATCCACACGATTCGGGTACTCTCACGTCTACATTCGGGTACTTCCGGGCACAAGAAGTTCTCAGTTGGTAAATACACAAAAAAATACAAAGATAATTAATACAAACATAATATAACCTGTTATGTTAAATAATATAATAGCGTGACAAAATTACATTTTATCGTTTAAATACAATGGCCATGCGTTGGATTTCAAAATCCTTCGTTTATTTTTTTTTTGGGGGGGGGGGGGGGGGTTGAGGTAGAAAATAATGTATAGAACGTTGAATAGTAATTTTCCAGCCACATGTTAAATATGGTATTTTCAGGTTAAAAGTTGGTGTAAAATTATTGTAAATATTGCCTGTAATATAAAAATGGCGGTTTACTTGATACTAGATGCAACTTGATCCTGTGGTTCTCCAGAGATCATTAGAAATAAATCTTAGCTGAGGATATTTTTTAAAAAAGGCAGGGATGTTTAATGTCAGTGCGTTACGGCCAGGGCAAAGACTGTTTTCCTCCCAAAGTGAATATTGTTCAATATTTTTTATCTAATTAATTTTTTCACCCTAAAAATTGGTACATTACGTAACCGAGCGGATCTTCTCGGGTAACGGGTACAGACACCGTAATTTGGGTACGTGTACCCGAATTCGGGTACGTCTGGCAACACTGCGTGGCGTCGGACCTCACGCGCCCACGGGCGACAGCGATTGCATTAGCACGAGAATAGCTCTAGTTCCAGGGACATAGTTTCTTTTTTCTCCTTTAAATGCCATTCTCTTTTGTTGATCAATTTTCGAGTTACACAGAAATTGTTTTTCCTCTAGGTAACAATTCTCGCGTAACTCAGAAACTACTGTCAACGTTACACACTACATATCCCCTTGATCGTCATTTATTCCTTTGTACGTATCAAAAAATCCATAATTTAAAATTTGAATATTGGTCCGAATTTTCTAAGAAAAATTAATAATAAAATATATTTATTTATATTAATCCTTCAAATTAACCTGTTTATTTTGTCATCAGTACTGAAAAATAAAACTGTAATTTGATGTCACAAGGGCTACCACACCATCAAACTTTGATCTTATTTAGTGCAATTCGTGGCACACTTTAAATTCTATTCTTGATCCAATAATGGCCTCTTTTATGTTCTGTTAAGATATGACAGATACCTACCCAAGGATACTACCTCAGTATCTTATCGTACTTACTCTATCTGTTCAAGCTATATATAGCCCAATTCATTATAAATCTCCACTAACCTAATAATAAACAAGACCATGAGAAACTAGTGAGAAATTCACACATAATAAGGCAGAATGTAAGGGAAAACTCGAAAACGCAATATTTCAGAGAGTTTAGAGGATACCCGAAACAGCAGGTTAAAATATGATGGAACAGATCATATTAAATGATCCAGGAGTTGTTAAATTACAGCCATAAGCTATTTTACGTTATTTTAATGGTTCTTGAAATGGGAAAGATTGATTTAAGTTTTTTTTACATACACTTTGCTGGTTACACTGTATGTCGTATGATACCTCAATAAATAAATATGCAAACGCATGAAAAATAATCCAATGTCAGCATATGTCAAAAATAAGTTATCAACTAAATACCAAATGGATTAGTGCGGAATGTTAAAAATATTTTATTGCACATACGCTATTTCTGGTCTGCACTCAAGAAATTTTTCTATGAAAGCAGTGTTCACCAACAATTGCCTTATATCCATGAAATTATTTTTAATGAATATGTAGGGACATGCATCCTTCGCGAAAAGATCTGATCGCAATAAGGTATGCCCGCGCTAGAGATTGTTTCTTTGTGATTGGCGGCCGTCCGCAAGAGAAGCCATTGCCTTATTTGGCCGGGCCATTCGGACGCATTTGCTTCCTGAATGGCTGAGATTTTTGTGCTGACAGTATACATGTGCCTGAAAAAAAAAACCTATCAACCACGAAACACAAGGCAATGCTACAATGTGTTTACACACAGCTGGTCTGGAACTATTTTTGCGAAAAAAAAAAATTAATGAATAAATAACGTAGCTCCACTTATAGGCTATTCCCCATTACAGGAATTATTGTAAGAACGTAATGGGTAAAAAGATTATTTGTAACGGTTAAATGTTAGAATGGTTCTAATGACCTTCGTGGCCCAGTTGAACGTAGCGTCAACTTCGTTACGAGATGATATAGATCAGAGTCCCCGATAATGTATGGCTTGTGTAGCGTTTCGCAGGTTATATTAAAGCTTATCTCGTAAGCCGTCAATCGGTTAACTTAAATTACACGAAATAACAAAATTGTGAGTTTTCTCAGTCGAATCAGCGTAAGAAAATCGTCCATTCTTTGATGTCTGTGTTGCAATCGTAATTATAGTGAATTAACCGAAATACGTATAGTTATCACTTTCTCGAGATAACAGATAGATTTTAAATAGACGACGAGTGTGGATTTTGATTGATAACGACAATGAGTTGCTTGTTTTCTGTGAGTGCAGTGGTGGTCAAGCTAAGGGTGCTGTACAACGTTAAAAAATTTCACATTCAATTTACGAAGAACGCCGGTTACAAATTATCCAGGAATCTTCGTAAATTTACGGACACTGAATGCACTTTTTTTTAATCATAAATCCAAAAAAAATATTCAAAAACTGGTTAAGCCTTCAGTATGTTTTGTTTTGAAAGAAAACATGCAACTCGGAATTTGAAATACGGCGTAGTTTATACGAAGATTCGGTCATATTAAATTACGAATATCTCTTCGTCTATTTGAGTTAATTTCTTCATTGAAAAGTCCTTAAATTGACTGCAATTTCTAAAAGTGTATGGAGGCCGCGGCTCTCGCGTGAGTACTTTAAGAAGTAGAAGTGATGGTGGCCTGAAGAGAAGGACAACATTCAACATTCAACATTCAAAGTCTGACAGCAGAGAAGGAGATAGCGGCTGCAAGGAACAACACGCCTAATTGTCAAAGGTTTTCTTACCAATGGTAAGTCTTATAACAAAATTAGCGTAATCTCGGCGGCGATACAAAGCTGAGAACTTCCTCGTGCCTGTTAGTTTTAAGGCGTGTTCTCCTTATCCCAATTACTAGCTGAATTACCCGGCGTGGCCCGGGCTAGACACAGCATAGTATAAGGAACATCGCCACATAATTTCAAGTCTGTAGGACATACAATTTGAAAACGGAAACTTTAGATTTTAAAGTCCCCTTGATTGCACAATCTCGGTGCACCAAGGCTACGCATCAACAAAACCGGGACGCCAATATTCAGTTTCATTTTGTGGGAAGACAAGTAACCCCTAGGCATGACGTGATGGACGCACCAAACGATAGCACGTTACAAATTCAAGTCAACGACATCTATTGACGAAGTTATAAACTAAACTCTTATTAGAACCTTTAGTTCGTTAGCAGCCGCGAGCTTCACTAGGAGGATGGGTTTCGCCAAGGAGAAGGATAGGAAGTTGCCAGACCGTACTCTATGAACGTGTGGCGGAAAAAGAGAAATGATACGAACTCATTGTTTGTATGTCTATGACCTACCTTCTATGATTTTCTTATATAAAACTGAATTTTTCCCTTTTTTAACTTCCTTGGGGATGGAATTTCATAATTATATTTAGTCTATGTCACTCTCCGGCCAATAAACTAGGCTATAAATAAGCAAAAGATCATGTCGGTGTTGCTCCGTTGCTGCGTGAAATAAGAACAAACAGACACACTTCTTCATTTATAATATTAGTACTGGTATATGCCACTCGGTATAAAGGTCGATGGCGTCGAACCATCCTGGGCGACTATTGAGTCGAATGTTTGCAGCTGAGTCTTGGTAAGCTTGATCAATTTGGCAAGCAGATCCATAGAGTCGAGGGAAGAGTAACCACTTTGCCTACCCTCGTTAAGCGCATCCTAGAAGGGGGAGGGGATGTTAGAGGCGATAGATAGCCTTTACTGAGACCATTTATGTTTAATCAAACAATGAAATTCACATGTTAAACTTTTCTTCCGCAAAAAGTTATACGAAGCAGTTTATTTGTATCCATTACTTGAGACTATGAATTTGTAAATATTTGAAGGCTAAAATCTTACTGCATAATTTCTTTGAATGACAGCCCCTTTCGAGAAGTGTTCCTGCAGCCACCCTTGACTCGTGTCTCTGAGTGTTCAGCTAGTTCTTGCATGCGTCGACGCAGTATTGAAGAGAGATCCTGTAGTGATTTCCCATTACATTCTGCAAAAATGGAAGTGAAGCGACAGCACAAAATATAGTCCTGAGCCGAGGAAAAAAAAATTTCTTTCATTTACTAATCTCTCAGACGAATTCAGGAATATAGTTCGGGTACTCTGGATAGCAAGCCTAATGGAGTCTTGACCAGGAAACCATACAACCAGTGTGAGCCTCCAAATATTCACAGAATATAGTTTTAAGTTTAAATAAACCTTATCATAGATAAGTATTAGCATGTTTTCAAAATAGTACTTAATAATATGCCTATGTAATATATATACTTTAGTTTTCTAGTGATTTTAGTGTTGATTTGATTGGACAGTACTATGATAACAAATTTGAGAAAAATAGGCAGTTTTACAATTACGTCATCTCTAGGGCCATGCATATTTCGCGAAAAGATTCTGAGACTAGCTGAAAGTTAAAACACTGTAGCATCATCTGTGTTTCATTGGGTGTGCTTCTTTCAGGCACATGTCGATTGTTACAACACCAATCACAGTAATTCAGTGTGGAAGCAAACGCGTCCTTAGTGGCTCGGTCAAATACGGCAACGACTTTTCTCGCAGAAGACCACCAATCACAAGGGAGAAACTTCTGGTGCGGGTATACCTTAACCTGGTAGTTAATATAAGTATAGCTTAGTTTTAGAGTGTTACGGTGAGGTGATTTTCTTTGGCAGATAACCACGGTACTACATTCAACTGAGCTCAGATGATTGCCAAAAGCAATTAGGTTTTGATATACTGCTCGCGGGCTAGCAGCACGAATGCGCGCCTGCGTTTTCTCCTGTGTTCAACCACGCGAGGGTTTTGCGAGAAACGTAATTTTATTTGCCCCATTTTCTTCCCCCGTAACCTGGAGACAAAGCAGGGAGAAGCAGAACAAAAAATATATATATAAAATTCGCGTGGTCAAAACTCGACAATCGCACGCTGGTGGACAAAGGCCCCTTCGCTCACCCGCGCCCGCAAAACTCATTTGCCGCGGACGTGACGTTAATCAAATTTCTGGAACAATGGCTCAGACATTTTAATTTGCCGGTTTTCCCATTTCGGGAGGGTCGTTGGCTTACGCGAGACTGTTTAAAGAGTGTCCTAAACTCATCACGGCGGCGTCAATGGCTTGGAACTTTTTGGACACGAGGAAGAAAAGGTTTAAGTGTTTACTTAAGGAAAAAATGTCTTGAATTAGACAATGTAAAATACTAGGTGAATAAAAGCGTTATTAATGTACATAAATCATATTATATATTTTTTTGGAGTGTAACATCCTAGCTCTCGGCATACAGCATTTGGTAGAAGTATTCTCGTCAATGGAACTGAAATCGCATGGAACGCATGTGTAACCACGGTGCTGACATCTATGGCAAATGGCGCAAACAAACGTTCATAGAGATAAAGGACAAGGTTTAAGAATTAACTATTTAATAAATTTGAACGATATTGGTAGTATTTTAATAAAAATCCTTTGTCGAAAATAAGTTACAAAGCCTTTTTCGCTTTTATCAGAGCCGTTTCATTATATAATTTAAATTTTCGCTCTGAAAAATCGAAAGATACGATAGTCGACGTAGCTGCTCCGGCAGCGAATTCTAGTGACGTGTGCAGAAACTACGCGTGAATCGTCTCCATAAACGTAGTTGAAAACACAATTTGCGTGTGTTTATCACGCTCGGCATTGTTTTAAAGAACTCTGCGTTAAATTCCGTGTCCGTGTTTCGTATTATGAGTGTATTTGCAACGTGAGAATTACTGAATTTGCTCGTTACTGAGGTTAAAGGTTACTCATCTCTGGCTAGTGCTGAAGGACACGCTCATGCATTATATAGGTATATATGTAAAATTGTTCAGTCAGTAGTTGGTAGGCCTATACGGGACATCGTTCGCGGCGAACAAAAAAAACTGAAATAATTTCTCTTCTTTCATGACGAGGTCTCGATGAGAGTGCGCACAACGGTCGATAGGTTAAGACTGGGTCATGGGTTCGGTATTCCGGTAATTTCCTTTTATTGATAAAGGTGTTTACTTGATCTCCAATTACAAACTATAAAACTAAAAAAAATTAATGTAAAGTAAATACGCACTGCTTTTAATAGCTATAATCTGTAACTGTGTTCCCTAACGTGTCATATAATGAAGGGAGGGTGATTGTTTCGATAGATACCAGCACAGGCACTTAACTAGAATAGTTTCCACCAGTGGCAAGAACTAACCTTGGAAGTCCCTTTTTTTCCCAAACCAACAAAACTAAAACCTTTCTCGACAACACCTCATATCGCCACCACATAGGTATTCATCCCACTATTTCAAATATTTTTGATTTAACTTAGATGGTAAATAAGTAGATTTATTTGCAGTCATTTCATTTTACTACATCGCAAGTTGCACATTACACAAAAAATATCCCATTTTTTTTAATATTGGACGATATACATGAGTGTATCTTTCAATACAAATAATTCAGTTCATATGTCCTACAATATATATAGTGTTATAACACTACGATATTCCAGTAAATATCTATAGTAGAGATGACTATTCCAGTGTAGCGCCTGGAGCACATGCCCTACCTGCCCGCCTCCAGTTACGTCCTTGTACCGGCATCACGACATGACTTATGTCCATGGGAAATGAGTAAATTTATGAGCTCTGAGTGGATCTGTGAGCTGGGAGGTTCCTGCACCTTACGTGTGTGTGTGTGTGCCAAGCCAGGTGAAGTTAAACCCTATGAAACTAATCTGTTTTTGAAAATTCAAACGTTATTATAATACTTAAAAAGTTAGGCTGCACATTATCATTTCATCGAAAACTCTTTGTTGGTGAATGTTTGAGTAGTATTACGGTTTTATTTCATGTAGTTTTGCAGGTGACCCACAGAACCTCCAAGATTATAGTTAGAGGTATGGAAATTTAGCGTATTCATTTAGTCGCAAGTTTTCTAATTTTCTTACAATTTTTGTCAAATAGACCTTTAAATAATATATCTCAATATTTTTAAGTAAGTGTAAATTACTAAAAATTTGTTGATACAATAAGTTTAAAGGCTGGTTTGGTTTCAATAACACTGGTTTAATTTTGCAGTAGGTATAAAATTTCCACCTTTTGTGAAAAGTCTTTGTGTGGGATAACATTTAAACTAGTTAATTATATGGGCTTACATAAACAGAAACCTTGTGACTAAATCTTACGAACCCAAATTTTTTCAATAGTTATTTGACAAACACATTATTTTCAAAGCTATGAAAACCCTTTATGTTAATAATAACCTTCGAAAGTGGTTAACGTAAACTCACAGCAAAGCTGAGAGTAAAAGGAAATGATAAAATAAAGAAAATTCGACAAATTCAACTTATCAAAGATATATAATTGTTTTTATTTGTGTACAACTGTATCAAGCCTAAACTTGTGTGCTAACACACACCTTACAGAAAAAAAAACTTTAAACAACAATTTCATTTTGTATAAGTGGTAATTTAATGACTCAGTATTCATAAATATTTGCCCTTATGTCTGAGAAATGTGCAGGATAGTAGTTCTTAAATGCGTAGGTACATAATTTTTGTGCTCATTTATTAGTGACTTCTTTTTAATGTAAAATCTATGAAGTTAGATTTTAAAATTTTTGGAAAAGTTGTATGCATGATAGAAGGTAAGTACGAAAGGTAGATACAAAAAATGGTAGGGTCCAAAAAACTATTCTAGCCTATTACGAAATTAAAATTTATCCATGAATGAAGGATTCTATTAGTTCAATTGTAATTTAACACTTAGATATATTTTAATGAATGGTTGGTTATGATGTACAATGAAAATGAAGTTTCTTTTCTAAGAAAGTGTAAAATAATTATATATATATATACCTATATATATATATATATATATATATATATATATATATATATATATATATATATATATATATATAGGCCCTGATGGTATGTTGGTATGTATGGTATCGACCGTTTGACCGTTCGCCATGAAAGTTGGCATATCGAAGTGTTATTTTTTTTTCATGGCTGCAGCGCATCAAAATCTAAACCGTTCATCATATCGCCATGGGTAAATTCATTTTTATAATAGAAAATCATAGGTCATAAACATACAAACAGTAATTGTATGTCATTTCTCTATCCTATCTACCACACTGTCATATAGCGATATCCATTTTGCTTTATTTAACTCGCGGACAGTATATCACCCTATGTTCAGCTACTGCAGCTAGTATAATATATATTAACTCACGTAATATTATCATCGCTCAAATAAAGTAATTCTTTTTAAAGGAAATAGTAAAAGAAATTTAAATACTTAAAACCATTTGACAAATTTTGTTATCAGTTACAAGCAATTAGACAGCTGTAAGTTAGGCTTAAATATAGATATCAATCTATTCATAACACAATAACACGATCGAGACTAATCCCTTCCAAAGATATACACCTAGGATACTCCCCAGTGGCGTAGCCAGGATTTGTGTATGGGGGGTGTTAAGTAGCATGCCCCCCCCCCCTACGTATTAAAGCGGGGGGACCGGGGGTCCTCCACCGGGAAAATTTTGATTTTAAGGTGTAAAATAGTGCTATTTTAGTAGTTTTCGGTACTTAAATTTAAATATTGTAATGGTAAAAATTTTATTAATTTTTAATATGAAATTTCTTTGAGTGATGAATAAGAAATTTAATTAAAGTTTTGGGGCTAGGGGGGGGGGGGTTTAACCCCTAAAACCCCCCCCTGGCTACGCCCCTGATACTCCCTAATAACAGGTGGTAGCAAAAAAAAAATCATAAATATTATGGAAAACCTAGCTTTTTCATGGAATTCTAATGGAAAAATACTTTGCAATAGTTTCGTTTCCGTCATAAATCAGTATTGGAATGTTTATGATGCAATTGTTAGAAAAATATAATAAAGGCTTTGAGTTTTAACTCCCGTTGAAATTTTTTAACATGATAAAACAATTAAAATAGGTACAGCTAAAGTGACGAGATAAGTTGCAGCGTTAGTTCATTTTAAAACATTTATTTTATTTTTTTATTTGTCTGACGAAAACCATTCGCCTAAAATAACGATTACGCGATTGTTTTCAAAGGCGGCAGCAAGGTTATAGAGTGAAGGGGGAGAGGGCGGATATATTCCCACCGCTCCGAATAAGAATTTGAAAGCAAACAATGAGCAATGTGGGTCTACCCCCTCCGCCGCTCCTCTCAAAGGTCGATAAAATAAAAATCTACATATGCTTTTATCTTTTTTTTTCTTAATGTCAACATTAGTGTTGACTACCGAAATTCAGAAGTAGATATTTCATACATTTAGCCTATAAGAAATAAAGATTGTTAATGTACACGGCCTTAATGAATCTCCTCGTCACCTGTGACACAGATGACTACCTGTGAGCCATCTACATCCTGAGCCGGGAAGTTGCCGGCAACACTGACGGCGGTGCTGCCATCTAGCGGCAAGCGACGGAAGGTTGCAGACTCCGCAGAAGGGGTGAGAGGGGTAAACGAGGGGGAGCCAGGAGGCAGGAGACGGAATGATGGGAGAAGGGGCGTGGCCTGGAGAGCAGAGAGCACGCCCCGCCGCTGCGCTGGGCTCGGCTGATTGGGAATCTCGACGCGGGGAAGGCGGCGGTACCGCGCCACGTGTGAGGCGGGCGGGAATGGCCCGTGTTTCATTCTACCTGCAAATAACACAGTCGTCAACGGAGTCAAAGTAGCTTAGCTGTTAAAAAAACTTTTAATTGTTTTAGAAACAATGGTGGCTACAGGATGACTTTTCGGGAGTAGCTATCGCCCCCACCGCCCCCCTTCAGGAGCCGCGCTTGTTTTAAACTACTGTTTTTCCCAAATAATTGTTTTGTGTTGAAAACTGCGTTAAACATTTAGAAAACAGATTCTATATTATTTAGTTATTAGAATAAAAAATGCAATCCAAGACGACAAATTCAATAAGTTAAAGGTTTAACAAATATAATTAATAAATTGATTGTTAAGAATTCCCTAATCTGACAAAACATACTAACTACATGATGAATTAATGTTATTTTTATGAAGAGCAGACCTAAACTAATTCTGCCTAAAAATTGTGGATTCATATGATTCACAAGTTCTTACTATTAGATATATTTTATAAGTTTTACTAATATAAATCTATTTCTTAACATCAAGACGGATCCATCCTAGTTGTTGGTAATTTATATTTAACTTTTATCTTTTGTCTGCATCTAAAATACCAGTAGATATAAAACTCAAGATTAGTATTAAGAAATATTCAGGGAATTAATACTAAGCAATAGTGTCCAAATACTACACAAGTCGCAAGCACGTTTAAGTAAACCAAGTAACGACAAAAATTATTTTAAATCAATAAAATATATTTAGGTAAGTAAACTTAGGTAAATGACTTGCCAAGTCCGAGAGGGGCGTGTCATCCTCTATTCCTGATCTTTACAAACATAGGTACATATATTTCTAACTAAACTTAGAAATCAACTTATTGATTTTTGTACATACGGTATTTAAATTTTCGTTACCTCACTACCAGTTTCAAACATGCTTTATGAACCAAATAACTGAATAAACTTATAGTTTAAAAAAAGTTTTTATCGTTGAATGAACTAAAAATTAAAAAATATATATATATATTAAAAATTTTTCCAACAGCCGAATAATGCACTACAACTCTGTATAACTAAAAGCGTGGGGTGCTCTTTTCTTTCGTTTTCGTAATGACTATATCCTAAAATTAGCAATAGAAAATTTAAGAAAAATTATAACCAGCACTCGACGCTTTTAGTTATACAGAGTTGTAGTGAATTTATCGGCTGTTGGACAAAAAACTTAATTTTAAATTTTTATTTTTATTTTTAGTTCATTCAATGATAAAAGCGATGTTTTAATTTTTCCAACTATAATTAATTTTTTTATATTTTTAGTCTCAAAATGAAATGTCACCATGTTTGATACAGTTGTCTTTACCCATTTTGTACCTCATTGTTTACCACAGCACATTATCACTACAGAACTACCATAGAACTCCAGATATTAATTAATCACTAAAAATTAAGACAACCAACAATAGTTTTAGCTTGCCTGTTAAAATTATTATGAATTTAAATAACAAACGTCCATGGTTTTGAAAAACTAATTTAAAGGAAAGCTGATTAAAATTTTGTAATTCTATATAAAATGAAAGCTCTTGACCGTTTGTCAAGTAGTCTACCTATGTATTTGTCTACAGGCTTGAAACTCAGCAGGAATATTCTTTATATGTATGACTAGCTGCCCGACCCGGCTTCGCACGGCTAAACTAATGAAAAAAATTCAAGCCACAACTCCCATTTACAGTAATGGTAAATAATTAAAAAAATCAGTGAAAATTTATTACAATGCTGTATAATGTACCGGAGAGAAAATTAATAGCACCGATGGTTTCCCGACTCGTGCACGCAACGTACAACTGATGTAGGTACCCGTACTTCGCTACGGCAGTCTACAGGCAGATCACTCTTGCGCCGCTCATTATACATGCCCCTCCTTGTAGGTACGCCACTGCCGCGCGATGCCCGTTGCCATGGAGACGCAGAAGGCATGAACAATGAAAAATCCTGTTCTCATGCAGACAAAGTACCCACTGTTGCCTGGTTTTAACCACCCATGGGATCTAATTTTCGGAAAATGTCATCCTGCGTAACATAAGGAACATTACTGTGAAGTTCCAAGTCTGTAAAATATATATACTTGAAAAAAAGGGCAATAAAAAACAAATTAAACACAGAGAGAGGAAAAAAAAACAATAGTTTAGGTTTGCGATTTAAAGTGATAAAACGTATTTAAATACTAATTGAACTCTTATGAGGGTACTGATTGCTTCGTTGTTAATATCACACGGGTGTTTTTTACTTGTATGGGAAAATTAAGAATGATAAGGCATCTAGTGCGTGTTATAGCGTCTGTGTAATTGTCAACACACACTTCGTACGTGTACTGCATGTTGTATCTAACCCCCTCCAACGCATTTGATTCTAAATTGGACTTTTAGTAAGGATCCCTAATGTTATTGATAATATAATATAGCCTATAGCCTTCCTCGATAAATTTACTATCCAACACTGAACGAATTTTTCAAATCGGACCAGTGGTTCCTGAGATTAGCGCGTTCAAACAAACAAACAATCAAACTCATCAGCTTTATAATATTAGTATAGATTAGATAAGATACATTAACTTAGCACGGGGTTTTCCTAAAATCAGCCTCCAAGGCGGGTTACGGCAGCGTTAAATATTTTAGGGCTATAACACCTCCCCCGGTACATTTTCCACCACGTTGGATCGGAAACAAAATAAAATTAAAATTGTCGAAACTTAGGGTTATTAACCCCTTCCCTCCGAGGGGAAGAAAGCCAAACCCCGAGCACATTCCACTATAACCCGACCTCGGAAAGACACTAAATCGAAAAGATAATATATATATTTTTTTAATTTTGAAATTTAAGGGACTTAACCCCTCCCCCAGGCCCATTTTCCACCATAACCCGCCCTTTTGGGTCAGAAACATTCCAAATTGAAAAAGCATTGATTTTTAATATTTTCAAAATTTTGGGTCTTTAACCCTCTCCCCTCCTTAGGGCACAGTTGATCCCGGTATAAATTCCCACCATGCCCCGACCTCATGGATACACAAAAAGAATGGTTATCACCCATAGCTCGAAATTAGGTTTTTTTGACCCTCTGGCCCCTCTGGTGTTAAGTTATCCAAATATATTATTGTCAGTGGTTCTTTATATGAATACAAAATTTCAAACACATTTGGAAGTCAAAAAGTGGGTAAAAATTGAATGGAAAGATTTTATTACATTGTCCATTCATTCATACTTAGCTACAGGTCAAGCTAACAAAACTCAGCTTGGTTACAGTTTAACATATTTCAACGAAACTGTGATACGAACTACTAATTATCTATAGCCTATGCAAAATATTTTCTCAGCCAAAAACATAAATCTCTATTGCAAATGTTTTCTACTCGAAGCTGTTGCTCTGTGCACAAAAAGATACTTAATTTATTTACCAATAATAGATGTCATTTAATGATAATATGTATGTTTAGTTTTTTTAAACTATAGCTATTGATTATAATTCTACCCGAAAACTTTTCTTTTTATGTATTACAAATCAGGCACTAAATACCTACAGAAAATACAAGACAGACACTGAAGGACACTGTGGTAATTAGACAAAAACAGCCAGTTAGACAAGACATACAAGAAATTACACTAGGTATATCGTAAATATATAAATAACTTAAACACCGCAACATCCTTATAAAATGAATTTTAAGTAATTTTATACAAATAAAATTATTCTTTGTAATTTAAAATATTTTTAAGGACATAGACCATTGCGGGTTTTCATTGTACCTTAGTCATAGAGAACACAAGAACGGTCAAGAAAGAAGAATACACTAACACACAGAAAAACAAGCCAAAATCAGTTGATGTCAAATGTTAAATGAATAGACAACACAAAGAATTCCGTGGAAGGAATTAGTCAGAAAAAATATAACAGCATAGACGAACTTTGGATTGTCCGTTTGTTGCTGTGTTGTCCAATGTTGTTAAATGGATTTTTTTTTCTGTTCTCGTTATAACTTTCTCGTCATTGTCAGACTACTGTTCGTCTGTTCCATGATATTTATTTCTAACTTGTTACTTCCAAGGAATTTTTTGTGACATCGGATGATGTTTTCCTGTCTGTCTGTTTCTGTAAGCCTGTTCATCTTTCTAGTACATTATTGTGGTTCCTTTAAGACTTGCTTTGAAAACCAGCAATGGTGTTTATCCATAAACATATTTTAAATCAATCTTCACCATTACAAGAATTATCCAAAGAACGTATACATTATAATATAATATCTATATGTTTATCTGCATTAAATTTTCCCAACTAATTTTCAACATTTTTTGTTTGTTAAATTTTAAACCTATTCCAATTCTTCTCCGTCATTGAGTTCCACAACTCATAGACATATTCTATGAATCTTATATTCTATAAATGCATGTAAAATAATAACATAAATAAAAATTGTTGCTGAAATCAAAATTATTACATGACCTAATGCTATTGCTCAATTATTTGTTAGGCTACATCACCATAGAATTTATTTTAAAGATAAAAAAAATATTGTAGTTTTTCCGCCATATAGTGAGATGTAAAAGTAAAATTTTTCGAGTCATATGTTGTATTTAACTTATAAAAATACCTATATGAGATTATTTTAAATATCTTAGTAAAAAATAAATTTTATAGCTTGTTTGCCGTGTTTGTTGTATTATATTTCTTTCTTTTTTGAAGCCTGGAATGACAAATGTTTCATTCTAACACTTAGAAAATAACACCAACAGACAATTTGTCATTTTTAATATTTGCAGGTCCTAAGTAGGTACTAAAAAAGAAGGTAGCAAATTATTTTATTATATAATACTTGGAATATGAATATATTCCAGCTAACGTAATTGATTTTAACCTCTTGATGGCCCAGATAACTAGGCTATTGTTTACACAGAATGCAGGCAAGAACCAAGAAAATTAACTTTGATGGGGAAATATTCACGTGATTTCCCAAAATATATATATATACCTATACATACAAACACATAAATATATACCTATACACACACACACACACACACATATATATATATATATATACATACAAAGTAGTTAACAGTTAGCTGAAGACAGTTATAACTTTGTAATCAATTTTAATGCTCAACTGTTCACGAAACTCAATTTTCGTTGTTTTAACTTAGGTAGTCATGAAATTTTTTTGGTTCTGCCTTAGAGTTATTACACACAGTTTTAAGTTAATTATTTATACACAACTTAAATATATTATTTTCTAAGGTAAATGTCATTTGGTTTGAGCATCGTAACTATTGACTCTATACAATTTATGAAACATTTTTTGATTAATTTGATAATTTATTTCTAATACTTACATATAAAAGTGATTATTCATATTATCACTTACTGAAATACGAACAAAAATTAAATCTAGGAACTTTTCCTGATCATAATTTTATGACATACAGTTTATTGGCTATCAGTCGAAAGATCTCATTTTTAAATAAGTAGTCCTACAAATGTTATAAACCCCGAAATAATTTATTTTGTAACGAACATTAAAATATTTATGTTTGAGAGGAACATCACACAGGATATAAATATTTTCATTTATTCGTGGGCAATTAATTTGATACTTAATGAATAAATCATTGATTTGAAATTTATAAAAATTATAATTTGTGTATGGAAAAGCATTGAAGAGAAAATGTGGTCCTGGGGAGGGGGAAGGCTAGTGGTAGGATGTTACCCACAAGCTTCTGAAGTAAGGTCCCTTATGATTCTAACATCTCTTGAAATTGAGAAATATTTTTATAACTTTTTATAATTTTCTAGTTCTTAATTAGGGCTAGGTATTATTAGTATTAATTACTGTGGTTTTTCGTGTGTAGCTTTCCGAAAGTATTGCATTATTTATTATATTGAGACTTTTTCCCATATAATAATTTTTTGTGCTCCTAAATTACAGTAGTGTCTCTCATAAAAAAAAGTTGGCCTGAACTTTTTACTAGGCCTAAGTTAATTTATCTATGTATTAAGTGACATATAAGTATTAGAAATGACTTTCAGTTACCATTATTTTCATATTATCTTAATTATAGCTCGTATAGACATTTATTACTAGCGAGAAAACAAGTAAAATATAATGTACTTACATGATTTATCAAATGAAATTACCTTTCGAAGTCTTCGCAAAAAGAAAAAAATGTTTTAGTCATAGCTAAGTGTATTTCTAAATGTATTATTAGTTGTCTGGCAGTGTTTCATAACAATACTGGCTTATAATGAGCTAAGAAATAGCATCGTCAATGCGGAAAACTAAAAATGTCTGAGAAAAATCTATGTGTTCCTTCCTTTTATACAGTAATTATTTTTAAACATATGGCTATTTATATGCAAAAATTATGTGTCGAGGAGGTCATAATACTGTGTTGCTAAGTCCTCTCTTCTCAGCTTTTATTTAGTTGATAACATTGCTTAGATAATACTAAGCTATGTACCTATATTGTTGAAAGATAAATTTAATGTTGTCAATAAAAGCACAAATGTAAGGTTAGTGTTTTTAGATAAACTGAAAGATAAGGTTAGTGTTGTCAAGAGAAGACTGAAAAATAGGGTTAGTGTTGTCAAGTTAAATTGATATATAAGGTTAGTGTTGCCAACATAAGCTGAAATATAAGGTTAATGTGTTTCAGAGAGCCTAAAAAAGTGATCGAGTCTTTCAGTACTGGTCAGTGATGTGTAAACATTTAACCTCGGTAACGTTCAAGTTGATGTTTATTTGCAAATAAACGTTTAACATGAAACTCGGACACGAAATTTAGGGAAGAATTCTTTAAAATAATGCCGAGCTTGATAAACACCCAGATCAATAAAATATATCCGATTTTCAAGTATATACCAAATATTCTAGACGCGAATCACTCACTATCTTTCTGAACCCGTCGCTAGAATTTGCTGCCTGAATCGTAAACGTTTCTTGCCACCATCACCCGCAGATATCAGCAAGGAAAATTGGGACATTTTAAACTATTAGAAATGGCTCCGATTAAAAACGAAATATAAAAGTCTAAACCCCAGCTTTGGACCTGATGTCTGACATGGAATTTTATTGAAGAACTGTCCATTTTGTTCAAATTCATTAAACAGTTAATACTATATAATTTCCGCACAAGTTAGATGCTATAAATTAATGGCATTACTATAATATTAACATTAAACATTTTAAAACATAATTATATTATAACACTAAGTAGGGTTTACATATTTGTTTTTGCTTAAAAGACTAAAATCAATCTGTAAATAATAACTGCAAACAATCCTTAACTTTATGGAGCTGATTCAACATTATTATATAATATTTCTAAAAACAGTAATAAAATCCAGCGAAGAGATTTGAACCATGTCCCTTGAGGTAAGAATACGCGCTCTATGGCTGTGCTACCGAGACCATTGCCACATTGGAAGGAGAATAGGCCTCTGTGTTATAATAATTTATTGTAATGCCAGTTATCTTAGGTAATATAAAACTTGAGGATACTTTTTACTATGACTATTTTAGTTTACCGAATATATTCCAGGATAGTTTCACTGTATACGGGTTTATGTTGCTACGCGTGGATCCGCCATCTCCGTGCCACATTTCCGTTCGTCGACTTCCGTACCATAGTCACGAGATTACTCGTATCAAGTACCGGACATCGAGAGCTAAGACGTTCACACATCACTAATGTTGGTACTGTGAAGAGAAGCTGGAGTAGGTATAAGTGAAGCGTCGTCAGGTGTCAAACTTCAACGCATTAGCCCCTCCGGGGTGAATCTGGACGCAGTGTCGGACAATCAGGACGGCGAGAGTCGCCTCGCCCCGCAGAGACCGCTACAGAGATAAGTGGCGCAGTGGTGTGAAACGTTTGACTCTCATTTGAGTGTACTCGCGCTTTGATCCCAGTAGCTACATCCATCCGGACTTCGTGTTGCCATGGTTTCACCCAAATCATACCAAGGGAACGCTGGGGTTGTTCCCAACTGCAAGCCGTCCCCGGCTTCGCTGACCTGTGGTGAAGGTGTTGGTCTCTGGTAAGTGAAGAGTATCGCCGCGATGCCCGGCCGGAAGAAGGGTCCCCCCTTCCCTGCAAGAGTCGCAATCAGTGCTAGGTGCAGGTGCCGGTGTGTCAGGCGGTGCAATATTTACCGCGCGCGCCCCGCTCCGCGCTTGGGGAGAGGGGATGGCGGAGTAATTAAACCCACCAGGGCCGCAGGGTCCGGCGCTGGGCAAAGGGTGCGCAGGGGTCGTAGGCTGCACACAAGGGGGGGGGGGGGTGGCGTATTGATTGGCGGGGCCCGCGATACATCTGCCTCGGACCTCCCCGCCGCCAGGGAAGTTGTTGCCCGCGGCGTCGCCCGAACATTCACCGCCCGATGCGCGACCAGGGTCGCGGCAGTACGCCGTAAATCACTAGGCTGAAAGGCACTAGAGCACAATTCGTTTAGCCGAAAGGCACTAGATCGAAAACTTTAAAATTTATTGCGCTAGGAATAATTCTTAACTCTGGTCTCAAGCACTAGACCAAAAGGCACTAGTCCGAAAGGCACTAGACCGAAAGGCACTAGTCCGAAAGGCACTAGACCGAAAGGCACTAGACCAAAAGGCACTAGTCCGAAAGGCACTAGTCCGAAAGGCACTAGTCCGAAAGGCACTAGACCGAAAGGCACTAGACCAAAAGGCACTAGTCCGAAAGGCACTAGTCCGAAAGACACTAGACCGAAAGGCACTAGTCCGAAAGGCACTAGACCGAAAGGCACTAGACCGAAAGACACTAGACCGAAAGGCACTAGTCCGAAAGACACTAGACCGAAAGGCACTAGTCCGAAAGGCACTAGACCGAAAGGCACTAGACCAAAAGGCACTAGTCCGAAAGGCACTAGACCTAAAGGCACTAGACCGAAAGGCACTAGACCGAAAGGCACTAGTCCGAAAGGCACTAGACTGAAAGGCACTAGATAAAAAAAAACTTTAATATTGATCGCGCTGGGAATAATTCTTATCTGGTCTCAAGCACTAGACCAAAAGTCGCTTCGAAATTTCGGTCAAATGATTTTCGGTTCTGACCTGCTGGGTCCGTGGTTACAGCGCCTGGCCGGTGAGTCGAGCCTCCTGGCTTCGATTCCCGGCCGAGAACATGTCCAGGACTTGGCGGCTATGTCATCTCTCCTAGTCCGCACCACAGTCGCACTTTGGTCGTCTCCCCGTGAACCCCTCTCCACGCTGACGTCACCTTCATCAACTTGTTAGTTTGTTAGTGCAGTAGGATCACGTCTCAGCCTTCCTGATGGCCAAGCAAATGAAGAAACACTTTCATTCACCTCAAGACACATGACTCTGGAAGCCGGTCTAAAAATCTTAAGAAAGATTGGAAGTTTATATCGTTAAACATTAAGAATGAAGCGAATTTGTTAAATTTAAATGAAAACTGTATAAAATGCTCAAATATTAATTAGCTTGTAGCAGTTATAAAGTTTTCAAGTAAAATTCCTCTGATCTGCAGATTTAAAGGTTTCATATGAAGTGTGCAACCATAGAACGTACAGTCATATCATACTCAGTTACTGAAGATCGTTAAGTCAGAGATACCGAACATACAGAATTAAGTAATTTATTTCCCTATTTTCTTTATTACTTCTGCAAAGTTTCAAACCTGTGTTTGTGAATGTATGTTTTTTTAATGCTTCTGCAAAGACTTTATGGTTAATTACTACTTAATGAGTTGCATTGTACTAGCCAAAACGTACAAGACATGTGCAATATTGTGCTTTATTTCCAAACCACACCCGTTGTTCTACCAGCTGATGAGTACAAAAGATAACTATGATTATTTTATGATGATTTTAAGGTATCGTTGTGTACACCTGCTTTAAGCAGCCTAACTATTATTATGTATAAAATGGGTGGTAACTACATACAGTTAAATAAAATTTGATAATTTCACAATCGTGTGCTCCAACTTGACTGGCTGATAAAATATATTCGCTCCACTGCGAAAAACAAAAAAAAAAAAACCTCTAATTTTACCATGAAATTAATTGGAAAATATTTGGTAAAATATTTTCTTGTTAATAAATAAATGTAAAAGTGTTTTTACATTGTTTACAATGCATATCTGTGAAGTTATATTAATGGTTTATGAAGTAACAGCCTACATTTTCTATGTATAAAAAATTGCAAGAAAAAGTACAGTGTTTTAATTTGTAACAGTTCAATGAAATATGTTGCAACTACTTAATTTGCAAACCAATTTCCTTGTGAATTTGAAAACCGTGCTTTCGAGACGATGTGTTCACTGTAAATAATTGTTCCAGCAGTTTCGGCGTTTCCACTAGCACTGCAAGGGTGGATGGAAGCATAGAAAAGGAGGGGGTGAATTTGTCACGAAGGTCTGTTCTTCCCTTACGTGGCAACTTGGAGCCGGATGGGATTCCGCCCTTCCCCACCCGTAGGTTCAGGATTCCCTTCGTCTGTGATAGGCGGCGGGGTCGCGACAGTCGTGTGAGCGCACATCACGTGACGAGGCGCGAACACCGGCCCGAGGAACACCACGTGACTCGAGGTATCTCCGCCGAACCTGTGGCATAACACCCGACTCCTTTCATTTCTGGTAGGGTTTGTTCGAAACACGAAGTTCGTACCTAACTGAAATGTTTTTTTGTGAAAAATTGAATTTCAACCTTAATAGAAATTTGAGCGAGTCTTTTATTACTCGCCAGAGAAGTGTAACATATAACTTCGGTAACGGGCATAATCATGTTTTTTTTTCATTATGCAAATACATCTTATAATATGAAACTCGGACACAAAATTCTACGTAGGGTTCTTAAAAATAATGCCGAGCATGATAAGTATACGCAATTTTTTTTTTTTTGCAGCTACAATTCTGGACGCGAATCACCCGTAGTTTCCGCACACGCCGCTAGAATTCGTTGCCGGAGAAGCTAGGTATACTATCGAATCATTCGATTTGCATAGCGAAATTTTAAACTATATAATGACACGGCTCCGACAAAAGCGAAAAAAAAAAAAAAAAAAAAAAAAAACTTGAAAAATTAATGCATATTTTTTTTTTTTTGGCAAATACTGAGATAATACGAAACTTGGACAAGGAATTTAAATTCTTTAAAATAAAATGTTCACCTGAATAATTATAAAACTCATAACACTAAGTATATGTTTGTATATTTGTTTTCGCTAAAACGACAGAAATAAACATGTAAATACCTCCAAAAAAAACCCTAATCTTATTGAGCTGATTAAAAATTTAATATTTAAAAGTAAAAATTTCATCACGAAATTATTTTATTCAACATGGCGTCGAATATATGTATGCTAACAATTTCTTGTGTCTCTACAGTATGACGAACAGTAACAATCATTACATTTTCATGTTAAATAAAGGTTGTCAAAATTGTAATGCAATTTTTTTTTAAGTTGTCATTATTTCTTTTTATGGTTGTACAATATAACGTAAAGTATCAAAGATTAGTTGTACTATTATGAATTTTATTTTAATAATATGCGTGGTTTAAAGTCTGCGATGTTCACGAAAGCGATATATACGGATGAGTTACGCGGGTCCACCATCATTTCAAGATTTCTGTTCCATCGGCCACAGACGCCAGCACCGTGGTTACGCATTTAGTTTATTCGACTTCCCTTCCATTCACGAAATTACTCCTACCAAATGTTACACATCAAAAGTTTTTTTTGAAGGAAAGTGTGATTAAATAAATAAATAAAATTCCGTTCGTGATTTTAAAAAAATACAAATCAGTTAAATAAGTTTCTGAAAGACAGTGAAGTTATTTCTTACGTCACATAATTTTAATTTTTCCACAAGCTCCGAAAAAAAAAAATTATGTCAAATTAGTAGGAACAAAAACAAAATACGTCAGGGAATGTTTTACTTGTCTCCCTCACACAAACAGGCTTTTAGTTAAGTGAAGTCCTTGAAGTAGCTACACATAGTGTCACGACCTTTGATTGTCTGATTGCCCGATAAGCCTCGTCAGGGGTGTATGTGTGTTAGTGAGGCGGGATGATAAGCGCGACGCTCGCTGGTATTTCTAGCGCGATGTAGCCTCTAAGCGGAAGGCTCTGAACTGGCGCGCAGTCTTCTCGTCGTCACAGGATAACTGTGAAATTTGAGCGGTGACCGTAACATTATATGGCCGAGAAATGAAGATAAAGGTATTATGCAAGTCCCTTAAGTGCTTTCAAGAATCTGTACTGATTGTTTTATGCCTAAAAATTACTCTGAAAACACGCGTTTTAGCCATTTTAACGCTTCTAAAAATACAGTTTAAAAACTTATTCCGAAATTAAAAGTACTTTTCGGCCCTCAGCGAACTCTTAAATTCTATTCGTAAATAGGCCCCACTCGGATATCTTGAGTAGTTTTGAAATCGCGTTGTTTTTCCTGAAGCTCTGCACACCGTATGTGTGCCCAGGTAGGCGGGGCCATTAAGAAGCCCTGGATTCGATTCACATAACATTAGCGTTTTTTTCCATTTAAAAATAAATTCTTAAATTATTTTACACGCGAAATAGGTAAAATTTTGTTCGTGATAGAGTTTACAGGATTGGTGTAAAATTTATTAAATATTTCGTATAGTTTTATTATTTAATACATTAAAAAAACATTATTCAGCGAAACATGAACCAAATCAAGAAGCATAAATGTACATATAGGTAGACAAAGAACTTGAAAAAAGAGAAGTCCACTAATATGGCTTAATCGAGGTAGGATGTTTTGATCATTACTCGATTTTCCCATGTCGTAATGCTTGGGAAATTTTTCTAACAGGTGTCTCAAATTAGTATGGGGGAGGGGGGAAGGTAATGACACCATTTTTTTTTCCCCCGCCAGCTCTGACGTGGTTACGAGAATGAAACTTTGATGACGATGGTGGTGGTTCTCGTTATTAGCTGTAATGGAGACTTAACGAGTAGAAATGGGCGCGCGCTTGGGTCGCTACTGATTTCAACGATATTAGTTACGACCTAGTTAGATGCGCGGATTAGATAAAGCAGTGCACGCACGAATAAAATGGACCCAAGTAACAATTTTTTGGGGTGTAATTTTTTGTCCACCTGGTGGCGAGTTTCGTATTATAAGTGTATCTGGCAACAATAGAGCACCCGAATTTGCTCGTTACCGTGATTAGTGGTTACACATCTCTAGCGAGTACTGAGAGACTCGCTTAATTTTTTTTTTTTTTCAGTTTAGGTGGTGTTTAAATTGTTAGTTTTAGTTTCAGTCATTGACTTTCACTGTTAAATTTCGTCTTAGTCGAAATTTGCACAAGATATAGGTAATGCCAATTTGATTGACGCTGTAAAAAACTTATCAAAAAGTTTGATGTTATTGTAAGTCTGAGTAAGTCTGAGTGAATAGTTGGCCAGTATTTCCTGCGAAATGGCATCTGCAAATTGTAGCAGGGCGATTTCTCGCCGAGTGGTAGATAAGCGTGTGGCGACCGCAAGGACTCTAAGTTGCCACGTACATCACGTGGTGTGCCACGCGACTAATGTCCTTATATCAGCTAGGTGGAGGGGCCAAGGGCTAGAGGCTGTAATGTTTTTCCTGGAGGATAATTTGGGTGACAATGGGGCGCAGATAAGGACGATTCATGTCGCCGGCCTAATGACAGGGATCACGCGATGTCGCCCTATCGTCTGCCTGACCCCCCCCCTTCCCCCCCACACTCATGGCACAAGCACCCTGCAAGCCTCTCTCAAAAGCCACCCTCGGCAGTTTATTTCCCAACCGCTTCTGCCACGCAACCAGCGCCTCCTTTGTCGAACACACACGCTCCGAAAAACAATTTTTTTTGTTCAGTTTTAAAATAAGCACGTGGGAATTTGTTTTATTCGTAATTATTGGTTGGCATTATTTTTTTTAGATTAGTATTGTACAAAAATGTTGTAATGCTATCAAAACAAATAAGATTTTTTTATCTGCTCTCCAACTAGGTACCTCGTCGGAGGGTCATTTTTCTTGGAAAAATCATAGCTTATGACCTGAACGATGTAAGGAGTAATTCTTATTTAAATTTCCAAATTTTTCTGTTCAATTTATATAACACTGCAATTATCAGATCAAAATGGTACTTTATATCCAAAATCAATCTTTAGAATAATTTTGAAACATGGTTTAAAGAGAGTGAAATGCTATTAAAATAGAAAATTTCTATTTTCATTAAAATATTTAATACGTATTTTCCCGAGATTTTTAGTGACAAAATTATACTTATAGAAATTTACAAAACATAATATTTAAATTATTTGAATTTATATTTACAGGTAGCGAAACAGAGAAGGTAATAATAGTTTAATATATTTATTGGGAATTAAAAAATACTTCTAAAGTAAAATTATTTATCTCAGATGATTTACTCAAGGTTGAAACATATTTTTTGCCGATAATCCATACGTCTCAAACATAATAAGATAATTCCTTTGAAAGATTTTACATGTGACTATCTCTTAAAACAAGATTTCAAAGGTCTGGCTTTGTAGAACATAGGCTTGTTGTATAGTTATATCAGTAATTAATTTTCTTAACTTATTTAAGTCTAACAAATTTAATGCCAATCCTAAAGCTGACTTGGAATTGATGCCAAATTGTTCACCAGATATTATAAATATATATTGACGTTTAGGTCTTAGAAGTATACGGGGCCGTGTTCAACAATTTCTTTAGCAATTAATTTACTTTTCTTTTCTTTATCTTCCAACCAGAAGTCATGTTGGATTTTTAATTTTTACCTCGATAGGGAAAATCACACGCAGTAACTCATACAATCGCAGGAAGTAATCACAGTAAGTTTGTTGCCTTCGTTACCATTTCCCCCTAAAAAGTAGGTGATTATGGGGTGAAATGGTCGACTCATTTCCAAGAATGTTTTTACGTCCAAAATAATATCGTGAGCAATAGCTCTTTATATCGGGAGATCTATTAATGAGTGTAGAGTGTAGACTTTCAACTGACGAAAGATTTCTCTTTTTTTTTCCTTCACCACCCCTCCCTTTTGGAGTACGCGCGATTTGTTCTTTATCTATCACCCGCAACAGTTCTCCGCTGCGGTGTTTAGTCAAGTTTCGGATGACTAGAAAGCACGTAAGTCCTAGTGGCTTGTGAAGAGGGGGGAGGGGGAACAGGGACCCGTAATCTAATATTCCGAGACAAATTTTCTTGACGGACGGTGGCGAACGGCGCGCGCAATTCATTTTATCGGGAGTCGCGATTGTCAACGCGAGGTCGCGCGCCCTATCAGAGACCGAGGATCTGTCCCACCCCGAAAAGTTCTCAGCGACCGCCCCGTCACGCCCACGCTCGGTCCACGCTCGGTCCACGCTCGCCCCACGCTCGCCGCTGGAAACATCGTCCTGATTACAGGACTCGTCCGCGGCGCCGACGACGAAAACGGCAGGATACGCATAACTTAGCGTTTCTGGTTCCGACCGACGAAACTCCTCCTCCCTCCCCTTATTTTCCGCACCAAAATAAAAACATTCACCATGAAACTTGGCGTCGTTTCGACTGCAGAATGCGCTCACAATTCGCCCGCGTGGCTTATCCCCGCCTCCCCAACAAGTCTGACGACGAAAGAAAATAATAACGTTCGGCGTGCCCATATCTCGCGGTGCAATACGAACTTCGGCCATTACCTACGTGAAGTTTTATCCGGGAAATGAAACGTACAATCCGTCGCGTCGCGACGTTTGAAGTGGCGCAGAACAGTGGTGCTTTTATTTTTTTGCGACGGGAAAACTTCAATCGGGGTATATGTTATTTTTAAAGTGATTGTTTTTTGTATCTTCTTTCGGAGGACTTTGTGTGGGCCTACGTGGTTCAGGCAAATAACTCGCCACTATTTTCTATGTTTTATTTTGAGGTTTATGCAAATTAAATAATCCTTATGAAGATATATTAAATATTTAAATGAAATTGCATGCATTATTAAACAATGGTTACACACAAAATTTACTTCTAGAAACAGATTGTAGCGCAATTAGTCAAACAAAAATATGGTCAGTTATGAGTACGTGTTTGATGGTCTGTACCTGGCGATAAAAGTTGCAACGTTTATGAAGTTAAACATTAAAATAAAACATCATTAAATGAAAGAGAATCCGTTTACGTTGGTTATAAGTTTTATTTTTATTTCCTGGCGCACGGCGGAGCCAACTTTCGAGGCTCACTTTAACAATTAAACTCATTAAAGATCCCAAACCTCTGAAGCAAGTTTCTACATAGTTTGTACGTACATACGTTTCAGTCATTTTGTAGCACATCTAACAGCTTGGGCTAATGGCCGTTTTTTTTAAATTATGGGTTATATTGGGCAAGTTTTGTCGCTTTTCTAGTTGATCTTGCTGGACCTCGATTAACTCATTTAGGCTACTCATAAGTTTTACCAATGTTACTATTATCCCTTTTTCAGCAGCTTAAACCAAATTATTGCCTCTTGTTACAGATTAGACAATGGTGCTAAATTTTCATTTCCCATACTTATAAGAGCGGTCAGTTGTATTACTATGAATAGCCTACTAGTCAATATACTGCAAGAAAATAGGCATTTAATTTTTTTCACTACCATCACGCGCTCTTTTATCGACGCAACACTAATGTGACGTAAACGATCACAATTTACAAGATAATTCGTTACAAAGTGGGCTAAATGAAGGAGTTGATAACGAAAGTTATTTGAATGATTACCAAGCCTTTACCGCAGATGTTCAAACATACCGAATTCGGCGGCAATGCGTTGCGCAGCACTCATGTGAACTGCGCGCGTTTCGTCGCACACCCGCAAGGCAACTGCCGCCGGCCAATGATGCGAGCGTGCGCGCTTCACATTGGTGCGTTGTACGCATCATCGTAGCTCCACACGTATTGCGATAAAATCGGATGTTGATTTACATAATTATTTACGTGTAAACATCTTAGCTCTCTGTGTATGGCATTTGGTAGGAGTAATTTCGCGAATGGAACGGAAGTCAGTCGATTGGAACGGAAATATGTAACCACGGTGCTGCCATCTGTGGTGGATGGCGCGAACCAAAGTTTATAGAGACAAAGGGAAACTTTGCAGAACTAACTGTGTGATGAATTTAAAAAAGTTATGCAGTATTTTAATAACATTTCTTGTCAAAAATGAGATATAGAGCTGGTCTTTCAAGTCTTTTTTTTTCTTCTTATTTTATCGGTGACGTTTAATTATATAGTTTAACCTTTCGCTCTGAAACTCTAATGATTCGATAGTCGACGTAGTTGCTCCGGTAGCGGATTCCAGTGGCGGGTGCGGAAACTGTGTGTGATTAATGTCTATAAACGTAGCTGAAAACACAGTTTTCGTATACTTATCACGCTCATCCTTATTTCAAAGATTTCTACGTTAAATTTCGTGTCCGAGTTTCATATTATAAGGGTTTTTGTAACATGAGAACTAATTAATTCGCTCGTTACCGAGGTTCGATGTTTTACACATCACTGGCGAGTTCTAAAAGACTCTCTCACTTTTTTTTCTTTCAAACAACGACAAGCCATCAGCTCCTTCGTTTATCCTACTTCATCACGTATTACCCTGAACGAAATAGCAGAGGATATCTACACTATAAGCACTAAATCTCAACTTTCGTTGAGCATCGTCACGATGTTGCACTGCTCTCAAGAGACCTGGGTGCACTGGCGACCAGCGAAGCTCTGCACTTACGCCCTGGGCTCGACGCATGCTCCGGGCCGTATTTAACGGCTGTTTCTATTTAACGCCCCGCCCCTCTGCCAGAAGCAGCCGCGTGTACACGGAATATAAATAGGCGGCTTTTGTCATCGGTTCTGATGTTCCGGATTTTTTTTTTATTATTATTCCCTCTCCCTCACGCCGCTTTCGAAATCCTGTTATCCAGCCCTTTCCCTTCCGTAATCTGCGCTTGAAACACAGAAACCTACCCTCTTCATCCCCAAACAAAACCCGGCGATCCAAATACCGATCGCTCTCTCCATCTCGCTTTCATTTCTTGCTCCCGCCATACAAAATACACCCTTACGGGCGTGAGCTCTAAAAAAAAAAATAAAAAAAAATACCCTCCCTAAAGTATCGGGAAAGGGGTTTCGGAAATGAACCAATCAGAAGCGTCCTCGCTTTCCTTTTCCATCCTCTATTTTTTATTCAAAGTGGCACTTCCCTCTACAACCCCGGAAAAACAGAGAGGGGAAAAAAAATATTTTCACCTCTTTCTCTCTCTCTTTTTTTTTTAGAATACATTTGAACGCTTTCAAAAAAAATATATATGAGAATCGAATCAGCAAGACATCAAACGCGGACAGGGATGATTATAAAAAATACTTTGAAAAAAATCTAGGGCTTCCAACCAATCATTGATCCGGCGTCTCATTTCCATCCGTCTCACTTTATTTTATTTTCCCCGCTGTCCCCCCCTCCCCCTTTTCATCGACGTGCTGGCCTCTTCTCGGCATCGCGACCCCTGCGGGCCGGCAACCCGCAGCACCCGCAAGCACACGTCACACGTCGCGGCCGCTTGCTGCGAGGAGCCTGCGGGCAAATTAGGAAGCGCGTCGGCGCTTTGTCCGCTACCTGTTGCCAGGTCGGCCACACGAGTGCGTGTGCCATTTGCTTTTTTTCCCCCCGCGAGTCAAAAAATATATTATAGCGCTACCACGGCATGTGAATCCTTGTACGAATAATACACACGATGCTAAAAAAAAATAATAATAATAATAATAATAATCATCAACTCAAAAATGAAGGATAACAAAAGTATTTGGAACTACGTTAATAGTAAAGTGAGAAAAGGAATAGCAGTTTTCGAGGTGAACTTGATGAGTGAATTATTTCATGGGCATACTTCCCTTTTACAAAAAACAGCTTACTTCCTGAAAATCACTTCAATTTCGTGCGTAGAAGCAAATGTTTTGTGCGTGTGTGTGTAAATATATAGACACACACACATTCTGTACCCCTGAACTATAGGACAGGAGTTTTTATTTTTATGTTAGCTACAGTTGGCGAAAACTAAAAATCGAAATTTCATCAAACAAATAATGCCAAGATTATTTGAAAAATTAACATAAAAAAGTTTTTTATTTCTAACGAACGAACATATAAATAAAGTTGAAACAATTGTAAAATGTTCTCAAAGAAAATTTACCGTTTTCTGCCATGTTCTCGGGAATATATAGGTATATATATAGTATATATATATATATATATGTGTGTGTGTGTGTGTTTGTGTATGTCTCTCTCGAGCAAACGAAAGGCGGTTCAGCATTTTCACGTTGATTCTTGGAATTCTGAAGAACCTGAAATCTACATAAATGTGATGAGTAGGCTACCTTCATATCAAGCTCAAACCTCTATTAGTAAACGAGTAACTTCTGCCATACAGATGCAAGTACCGGCTGCGTGTTTCAAAAGAGGCCTTTTTATCAACCATGTCACAAACCAACCACGGTCACCTCGTTCTCCAGCTTTGTCACCCTGTGATTGCTTCTCGCCGGGAGCGCCAAGAGGTCGGGAGAGTACAGCAACAACCCTCCCACACTCCAAGAACTCCAGAACTCAACCAATTACCTAGTCACTCATTATGTCCACACATGTTCCACGGGGTCTATTTGAAAAGACTTACAATGAACTCTCTCAGAGAACAGTAGGCTATTTATGAAGTTTTTCTGCCTAACATTGGTTTTACATTTTTTTTCACGGTGAGGTCACAGACGGATATGAGAGGTGATGATAATAGTGCATCGACTGTACGCCGTTTGGGACATTTGGAACATACGCATGCATTAAACATGCTTTTTCTGGTAGGTATGATTCAGCGATTGCATCGTCGCTCTGAACTAAAAAAAAAAGGATTTGTTCGGTCGTCTAATTGTTCAAGTTTTTTTTACCTTTCTCCACAAAGGGTGGAAATCCCACGTGGCCGTGAGAGCTAACTACCCTTAAGGCCACAATGACAACGTACCTGCGGTTCCCCCGGAGTTGGCCCTTGTGGAGGGTGATAAGCACTCTTTGTGACCGTCGAGCGACGCTGATGCACTTATCCCCGCGCTGTTCCCTGGAGCTCGCCGGAGACACGGGGCCCGGGGCAGCGCAAGCGGAGGGAGAGGTGTCGTCGGGCCGACGCGACGGGGCGAGAGTGGCAGAAGACGGAACACTCCCGAGGCGCGGACCGTCCACGTAGCGGAAAACTCGCCGCGACAAGCCCGGTAAGCGGATTACCTCCCGGGACAGGGATGTACAGGCTTCTCTCGGCGGGCGCTGCATTCCAGCGCGGGACAGTATTCTCTCTCGACGGCAGAAGCCACGGCGTGGCTCCACCATGGGGGCGTAGACACCCGGTGGGTGGGTGGAGTGGCCAAGGGGGCCCGCCCCCGCCCCCTGGAATTAAGAAGCAACACCGTGACTGTGAAATAGGATTTATACGCGTAAACGTCAAAACTATGTTTTACGTGGTAACTTTCTGTACCTACATTATAAAGTTTTCCGCGTAGTGCACGCGTGGGCAGTAGGTAGGTACATAACATACAGGCACCCTAGCCAGACATGACTTGTGTCGGTTAGAACCCACGGACAACCTCTAGGCAACCCCCAAACCCCTTTGGGAATCCAACAGATTTGCGGCCCTGGGACCCCACCTCCGGTCGGCAAGGTCGCGGGTTCGAGTGGAGGACGTGGTTGAAAACATCGGGAGGGCTCAACTAACCCCTACAAAAATTACTGCGTGTTTGAATGACTTCTAATTTATTGACCATAAATACGTTTCGAACCCTTCTTTTCATACGAAATTTTTTTACGGGTAATTAAACTCTTAGCTGGGATTCAAATATTTTATCTAATCTGTATAGGCTATGCTTTATACGCGAAACAAGTAAAATAAGTTAGTGTTACGAGGATGCTAGAGACGAGGCAGGCCAGTCGGCCCAACGCACCAGCCAGCAGGGGGTCTAGAGGAGGCCCCCCCTCCCGGACGCTGGTAGCGCCCGTCACCTCGCTAGATGGTAGTCCGATTATATCGGCACCTGTCCGAGCCCCGTACGCGTGAAGGGGCGTAACTAGGACGCCATTGTCCGGGAACTCCGAGTGTCGACCCTGATGACGTGGCACTACGCGAAGGGTTGCGAGATCTTTCCAGAGCGACGACGAGTGACGGGGCTTCGTGTGCGAGGACTGGTGCATCGGGGACCGAGGCACCCGGGACGGTGTTGTGTGCGCGGCGGTCTAGTGAGCAGTGCGAGGCAGGGTATTCGCGGTAAGATACCAGCAGAAGGGAGAGCCACTGTCGAGCTGAGCTCCAGTCGGGAGATGAAGTTGTGGACTTAATGAAAGAGTTATCAATTTGTGGACGTACATTTAAATTGTTGTAATTTAATGGAAAAAAAAACTCTATTTATTAATTGCGGTATTTTTCCGGACAAAATCTCCTACTCGTTACATTATAAAATATCTTTAATTGTTGGTAGGTTTGATTTTTTTTATTGTAGTTAACATACTGAGCAGTGTTCAAAACGAAATTGACTATAAAGAATCGGGTTACGTGTAAATAATGATCAAATAATATAACGGGAAAAAAACTTCAAACATTTCCATTGAATAAACAAATTAATAACTTCAAAATACAGTCACGAATCGTGACACATTTCATCTTAAATAATATTTTTGAAGCTGACATCGAATCCAGTCCACCATCAGTTCCCGAAAGGGTATGAAACGACCAACATTCAAGTGGGGATAGTCAAGTTGACAGCTGGGGTCGCCAGCAACTCCCGGAAGGTCGCGCGCGGGTCCGGGCCGGCCCGGGCAGGAGACGAGAACGGACTCGTCGCAGCGTGTGATCCGGCGCGGCGCCGGGAACACGCGAACCTGCCCGCGGTGTGCGGAGGTGTCGGAGCCCGCCGCCCGCACAAAACACCGCCCACAAAGGACCCGCGCACAAAAGGACGCTACGCCGCCACGTCTGTTACGGCATTTACCCGCCTCGTCTCCTCGGGCAGTGCGCGAATTAAGGCTCCTGCCTAGGCGGGTAAGAAAAAAAAAAACAAAAAAAACCTTTCCAGCCCTGCGGGTCAGCTGGAAAATGCAGTTAGGTACATAAGAGTTACAGTAAGTGACATGAAAGTTACAGTTAGTTACAGAAAAGTTACAGTTAGTTACATAAAAGTTACAGTTATTTGCACAAAAAAGAAACGGTGCGTTGAATAAAATTTACAGAGAGTTACATAAAAGATACGGATAGTTGCATAAAAGTTTCAGTTAGTTACGTAAAATTAAGAGTTATTTACAAACAAGTTTTAGTTATGTAAAATTTACAGTTACTTTCACAAACGTTACACAAAAGTAAAGTTAGTTACATAAATTTACGATTGTAGCAGTTGGCTACACTGTCGGTCGGTATAGGTAGCGCTCCCATCGTCTTCCTCCCCTTTTCCCCCTCCACCCTATAGTCTCCTTCCCTCCCTCCATCCCCACTCCCATCTACTCCCTCCATCCCCGCCGCGATTTTAGCGCGCCTAGTGGCGTAGTTTCAGAGGCCTATATAAACTCCAGATTTTGCATGTTTTGCCACTGTCTGCTTGCTCTTCGGAGTGATCGACAGTCCGTCGGGCATTAGGCGATGTTAGGCTTAAACACGGTGAATCTATGCTAGTGGTAATATCGATGGGGTCTCGCTCGCCGTCGTTAGGTTTCGGAAGGTTATTATGTCCGTATGCGGTCAGATGGTAGTAGGTTCAGTTATGTTACGGTTACCTACCGTATCGCTTCGTTGATATTTAGTGCAAACTTGAATACTAGATGTTTGAAATTCTCTCTTTTATGGCACTCGCGTCGCGCTCAGTAAGGCTTTCTTACTTCAAACTCTTGTCGGTAGTAGATGCGCCAGAGTTCGTGTTTCCTTGCTTATGATTGTAGCTTCATTCACGTCACTGCCCGACGTACTTCCGTGCAGACGTCTGATATATTTCAAGTCAGTAGTAGGTTTAATGATAGAGTTGTAGAACGGGCGTTTGGCCCATTTAAATTTGTATTGCTCTGAAATCTATATATATATATATATATATCGGCTATGTCGTTATTTCCTAAAATCACGATAGGTATAAGAATATATTGACGTAAGCTGAAATAATACGTTGTACCTTATATCATGTTAGTCATGAATAGCCATCTGTTTAATACAGTTCAGAGGTCTTGCGCAAGTAACGTTCGTCCTATTGGATAAAGTTGTGTGTATTTGATTTTTTCTGCACTATTATTTCAGCAGACTATTATCTTATGTTTTATACGAATGTTATGCTCGTAATCTAAACTGCGTATTATGTAAATTATTTGTATCTCATACCCTCTTTATTAGCAGTAAGATTTCACGTGTAAATGCAGTTGATTGCAAATTTATTGGACTATGAAAATATCGGAAATGAATCACGAAAACCACGTTATCATATTGTAAACACTTAAGTAAAAGATTTAAGGCGATTGAAATATACAAATATACAAAAATGTATAATGCAAAGAATTCTATGTTTGTGGCCATGTGCCAAATTGACTCATGAATAATTTATTATGCACGGAATTGTTACTACAGCCCAATTGGTATATTGAGCTAGTGTGTGCAGCTTATTATCATCAGTATTGTTATTATTTATGTCCTTTATCTAAAATTGTACTTTTATATATATATACCTGTTTCGTCTATAATAAAATGTTTTTTTGGTAACTTTGGATTTACTTCAAAACCTTACTGCGCCTTAAATAAGGGTAATAGAACCCTTTATTTTTTTCTCTGTATTGCAGTTAGGGATAGGTAGGGACCATTCTCACCCCTCCCCCCCGCTGCACAATTATTTACTGAAAAGTTACAGTTAGTGACAGTTACATAAAAGAACGTCTTAAAAATACAATACGGTTATGATCTGCTTCTCATCCACAGTTGTGTTCTACAAAATTTAATATTAACTAGCTGCAATACCCGGCGTTGCCCGGGCTGAACACAGGGTGTAGTTAGTAATTGTCTTCTTAATTTGAATGTCAAGTGTGAAAATTATTTTATATCACTTTCAGATCCCGACAGACGTTGTTCTGCCAGTTTATAGTTATTTACCTGGTCTGTATGTAATTTAGACTTTATAAAGCAATAGGTATAGAAAAAAGCTGAAAAATAAGAGATTACTAATATTGAAAAGATTCCATTATCTAGCTAATGCTCGGCCTGCATTGCAATGCCTCATTCAGTTTTGTTTTGTAATATGTTTGAAGTAGTTCCACATATACAAATCATTTATCCATCTCTCTATATATATTTATCTCTATCTACATCTATATACATCTATGTATCTCTATATCTCTATTTATCTCTTTATATCTACATATATACTACCCACTATCTCTATATCTTCTATATATAAGCCTCTATATAGCTCTATACATCTATAGGTATATCTCTTTATCTAACCCATTTCATTCTCTATATCTCGCTCTATCTCAACTTATCTCTCCGTCTCTATCTCACTCTATATATCACTCTATCTCTGTCTCTCTTTTAAATTTAAATAAATTGTGTCATTCGTGCGCACTTACACAACAAAAACAGACGAAGTGCCGCTATATAAAATGAAATAAACACATTTTTTGACCCGATTCGTGCTCCAACTATTTAAAAATAGTTATACCGTCTCAGTAACCTTCATGGGCATGCGCATAACAAATCACCAAAATTTCATCGCAATCGGATGAATGGTACCTATAGGAACGCATACGGCACAAACAAACGAAAATTAAAGACATAACAAACGCATCAAACGATGGTGCGTTTAAAATTCAAGGAAACTCTGTCTATTGACGAAGTTAAGAACAAAACTGTTATTAGCGCCTTTATTTTTCCAGCCGCTGCGAACTCCACTAAGCGAACTGGTCTCACCATGGAAAAAAAAAATTAATTTGCCAGACCTTACTATGTGTATGATCGTGTGTCAGACATAGAGAAATGACACTCACTCACTATTTGTATGTCTATAACCTATTATTTTTTCTGTTATAAAATGAAATTATCACTTTTTCACTTCCTTAGGGATGGAATTTCATATTAATATGGGGTCTATGTGTAAATCCAGGTTATAAGCTAGCTGTAGGCCAAATTTCATTAAAATCCATTCAGTAGTTTTTACGTGAAAGAGTAACAAACATCCATCCATACTTACAAACTTTCGCGTTTATAATATTAGTAGGATTTGCAAGAATATACCAAGTTTTAAAAACTGCTGGACTCAGTTGCTTATGAAAATTCGTTCGTATTCCGACATTTCGGTGGTAAATTATGCGCTTTATTTGATGCTTGATTATTAATATTAACAAATTGATATCCTAATAAAGTTTTATTTAAGCTTACTCGTAGTAAAATCGGTCATGATATGCCTGCAAAATATTTAAAGACTATGTGGTTTCACCACACTCCTTTCATAACGAACCGAGTTTTTTTATTCACGTTTATGGCTCGCTGCGACAAGAGTTGTGGATCAGAGAAATAAATAATTGAAGCTTATGAGGGGCTAAGTATAAACTTCCTTGAAATGAATGTTCGTTGGCAAGTACCATAATTAAGGGCTTTTAATTATGTATCACTTTTGATCCACGATTTTCATTACTGCAGGTTAGAGACGTATATGAATATTTGGTTTGTTGGAAACCCAATAATGTTTTTTTCAGATATTTTAGGGGATAAAAAAATATTCAATCAAATCAATAATGCACGTCTGCACAAAAGCGCATCGCGAACCCAGTTTTGAGATGTTTTACAGACACCCCAACTTGTTCTCAACCTGCAGTAAAATTACGACCTGTTCTTGAACCAGCTCATGACACTTAATTACTAGCACTGCCTCCCGGAAAAAAAAAATCGCCTGTTTTTTTTTCCACAAACGCGTCGTTTAAAATGTAGCTTCTTATCGCTGCCCCAGATCGTCCGAATTTATCATCCCCCCCCCCCCCCCTTTTCCTCAAGAGCGTCGTTGTCCGAGTATGAGAATATTGCTCCGGCCTTGCAGCGGTATCGGGAAACGCACGGAAGGCTAATTACACACGCGCGTGGGATGAAGGGGAGAAATGACCCTCCTCCCCCAACTGTTCACTTTTACGTCCCTTTTTATTTTTTAAAAAATATCGACCATGTCAGCCTCGCCCCCCCCCCCCCCCTCCCCATTCACCTTCCCATGTGTTCAATTAGAACGGAGGTGTTGCAAATAAGCGGCATTGTAAATGCAGTAGAGGGTAGGCATGACACGCAACAAAGTTCTGGAAAACTCCGAACGATAAACAAACTGTAAATAAAACTTCGTTAGCCAAAATGCTAGATAGGGTTCGGTGGCCTTAATTCGGGGGAAGAGGGGGGGGGGGGGTTATACGGGCAATTTGTATTATCTGCCGTTAGAGTTGGGCGTTTTTTACTTTGAAGATACATCAGCCCCGAGCTAGTTGCATTGACCCTACGGGTCGGCTGGAGAATGCTGTTACATAAAAGTTACAGTACGTTGTATAAACGTTACAGTTAGTTACATACAAGTTACAGTTTTTTTCTCCATAAATCACGCTCAGCTCCATCTCTGACCTGTAACTCCCGTCCGACACTGCTCATGGCTTCATCGCCCGACACAACATATCTTCTTTTTCGGTGCACACAGCCAAGCAGAACTTCAAGTCCAAATAACTCGCGGGAACGTAATCACAGGCTGTTGTACACACATTCCCACGTACGGCATCGGCATCGACAACTTTCACTTTACCATACCCTCCTGTCGAGCAGACTCGTGGGCTCACTTAACTTTCACCTGTTTGAAACATTCTCAATCCCTGACGTTCCTGTCCATCACACAACATTTCACCAAACCACAGAGAAAGTACGTTGAAGATAGTAATCATTATTCTACTTGGCGTAAAATAGGCAGTTTATTTAACTTTTTTTACTCCCGTGTTGTTTAGTCAGAGTAAGAGCGATATTTCGAGGTAGGTAATTCCACTGTCTACCGCTAAACACCGCCACCAGCTTGACAAGGCGATTACTATACCATCTCGTGTCGTGTATCCCTACTAGCGATCAAAAAGGCAACGAAATTTTGTAATGGCGTGTCGGCTTCTATAAGTATATTTATATTCAGTGAATAGGTTAACACAGCCACACTTACGGCACCATGGCTCGTATATGGTAGAAAAAAATACATATAGTGGAATATATAAATAGTTGAATATTTTCCACTATCTCTATTCGAGCGGACTCGAAGTTTGCGAGTCTCCGATAGGTAGATCCTAAGGTTTTTTTTTTTCGTATACAAACGCGTTATTTTTTACGTTTTCCCGGTAAAGTATCTGCAACGAAGTCAACCCAGACTCGAAAGTTAGAGGCGTCTTGGACTTGCCCGGTGGAAATAACAACCAAGAACTGGCTAAATTTGAAAATCGGGGTTAAAATAAGCTAGACAATTTTGTAGATATGTATCATTTACTCATCGACACAAAAAACCTATTTTTTTGTAAGTATACCAGATTCGACCTCTCCTGATAGTTTTTGATCAGACTGCATCTCATAGATAGGATAAGAATTATGCTAAAGAATGTTTTTAAATAATTTTTCTGATTATTTTCAGAATAAGTGAATTATTCTTCTTATTTACAAACAGAGGCTCGTTTTCTTATGTGTCACGTGAAAGAGCCGATATGATTCACATTGTATTAGGGGTAGCCTTACATGCTAGGCGCCATTTTATATATATTTTCTGCGTCAATAAACTACTTACTTACCTATGGCTCTAAACATTATGCCAGTGAAGAGGCAGGATCCCTGTTAAATTAATGCTGAGAGCTTTTGAACCACTGCGCTATCGGGACCAATGAGTCTAAGAAGGAGTTTATGCATTATCAACAGTGAAACATGCCAGCATTCTTAAGGAATTAAAAACTTGGGATTGCTTTTTATTGTGACTATTTTAGTTTAGGAAATATATTCCAGAGTGTAGTTTAACTATCATAAAATTTCATTTGGCACACCAATACGTTTCGTATGTACCATAAGGTTTACGAAAGTGACTGAATGTAGACGCGGGTTTATGTTGCTTAACGTGGGGCCGCCATCTTTGTGCCACATTTCCGTTCATCGACTTCCGTTCCATTTTCACGATTTTTAATCCTGCAAAATGGTGTTGTACACCGAGGGCTAAGTTGTTCACACATCAGAAATACAAAATTTACACTAATGAAACAACTGAATGTTAATACGTTCGAATAAAAATAAAAATGATTCAAATGACGTGGCCACAAAGTCACAGTACAAATTCGCCATCTGCCAGCTGGTCGTCCCACGTACCAGGAGCTCAGACCGCAAGGAAAGGAAGGCAGAAATGCAGTGAGCTCGTCACGACTGTTTACTGCCGAAGCGTGCGATGCGTGCGTGGTTTCTGCCAGACGGATGTAATTACCGGCGGTCCCTTGAATCAGGGTGACAGCCGGGCAGGGAGGTATGGTGAACTCAGCAGGACACTGTTTACTAGGGAGGTATAAATTCCGGCGGAATTGCACGACGCCCCGTGGGTTCATGCACGAGGGTAACGGTGAAGAGAGGGGGAGTATAATTTTTTCGAAAATTTTACCCCTATCTACCAATCTCCGCTGGTTTAGTGGATGGCAACAAAGAGTAAAAACACACGCATTCTTAACTCACTAGAAGGGGAATCGTGTTTCAGGTAGTCACAACAGAGATGTTCTTTTCTTTTCGACGTGTAAACATCTTAGCTCTCGGTACGTATACCGCGTTTGGTGGGAGTAATTCCGTGGAAATGGAACGGAAATGCGGGACGCGCAGAAGTCTCATAAACCTCGAAAATATAGCGGACTCGTGTGTTGCAACATCAACCCGTACATATTCATAATTTTGGTAAATTACAGGGTACATACCAAACGTATTGTTGTGCCAAATTAAACGTTATGATGGTGAAACTACCCTGGAATATATTTGTTAAACTAAAATAGTCATAGTAAAAAGTAATGTCAAGTTTTAAAGTTACCTTTAAAAATCTGGCTATTCAACTATTGGAATATAATTCATTTTCCTTACACTTTCCACACGGTCTTGGTAGCGTGACGGTTAGATGCGCTCTTTGTAAGCAGAGGGTTTGAGGTTCATATCACACCAAAAAGAATTTTTTTATATTATTTTTAATTTTTAATAAAGTTATATTATATAATGTTAAATAAGTTCAATAAGTTCATCGATGGTTTGTTGGAAGTATTCACCAACTGAATTCAGTAATTTAATTTCAAACAAATACACAAACATGTTATTATAGTTATTTGTTTAAAAATGTTTCATGTTAATCTTTTAGCGGGGAAATTATTATTTTTTACTCTTTAGTGAACTTTAACAAGATGGGTAGTATTTTAATCTAATTCCTTGTCGAAAATCAAGTCCTTGCCAGGACTTTTAGATTGAAAAATACTTCAAAGATAGCGCTACGTTCTTAATGCATTAGAAAACCAGCAAAATAGAAAATATTTTTGAAGCTATGTTCGTCCCAACACAATTTTTCTGGCTAATAAATTATGGGTAATTTTTAAATCGCTATTTCATTTTGTTATGAGTATTCAAATTTATTGTAGTTTCACTATCATAAAGTTTACTTTGGCACACCAAAACACTTAGTACATACCCCGTGGGTCCACCATCTTGACGACTTTAGCTCGTTGCTAAAGCAGTTTCTGCATGCATCCGCATTAAACATTCAGTCTGTCAGATTTCCGTTGTGTAATGCGCGCTAATTTCATTGCATTTATGGTGCACACTAAAATTTCACCTTCTACGTGTCTTAAGAAGTATAACCTCAAAAACGATCCTACCATCTTATTAAACAGAATTATAGTTAGGTTTTAAAAAGGGGAATAATTTTTATTTTTTTCCCTTAAAATGAATACTTTTCATACACGTAAATATTATGCTTGGCGTTGTTTTAAAGAATTCTACGTTAAATTCGGGGTCCTAGTTTCGTATTATAAGTTTATTTTTGCAACATGAGAACACGTGGATTTGCTCGTATGCGAGGTTAGATGTTAACACATCTCTGACAATTACTGAAAGACTCGTTCACAATTTTTATTTTATTATATTTATTATGGAATTTGGGCCGGATTTGGGGACATGTAATAAAAAATTTAAAAAGAAAAAGATTATAAGCAACCATAGCTACTGAATGTGTTTGTATGAATTTTACTAATTTCTGCAACTATATTACCGATTATTATCGAACAAGATAGAAATACAACGTCAGTTAGTGTTTTGAGAGGTGGTATTGTTGTCGTCGCGTCATTTTTGCTGCTATAGTTACTATCTAACTTACTATAATACCAGCACCTTTATCAGTATGTATGCAATTATAAAAAAAAATCTTGGCGGCAGTCACAAATATTTCTAAATCGTTGGTGGTGAGAGCTAAATAATTTTAAAGTGTTTACGACACTACTTAGCTGAATTTCCCTATCACCGACAAACAGCATTATAGGAGTTAAATTATTCAGTAAGTCAATAAAAGCATGTCCCAGTTATAACATCTAATAGTATCAACTGAAAGCGTTGTAGTGTGTTGGTTCAAGGTCACAATTAAAGAGTAACTCAAACAGTTTTATATAAGCGCAGTTTTATCTCGTTCGCAGCGAGAACGAATGGCTCTTTCCCCAATTAGTAGAGGGTGAACCTGTAAGTTTTATTTGGCGACAGGATGGAGTCCCTTCCTATTGGAATCTCTTGGTAAGATAGTGGCTGAACGTCAAAGTCCCTGACCGTTTGATTGGTCATAATGGTCGAGACGATAGAGCTCTTTTTTTCTGGCCTCTGCGTTCACCTGACAACGCCATGCGATTTTTTTTCTTTTGTGGCTTTATAAAAGATCGTATCTACGTTCTGATGCTACCTAATGATTTGCCAGAGTTGAGACACAGAATTGAAGAGGCTATTGCTTCCATTACTCCGGACGTGTTAACCAAAGTGTGGGAAGAATTGGACTTACAGTTATATGTGTGCCGTATAACTAAAGATGCACATATTGAACATTTGTAAGAAAAACTGGGTTAGTTTACCTCCAATATTATGTAGGATTAATATCGGCTAAATTAAATTGTTAAAATATACTATTGAAAATAGGACATCATTTTATGAACAACCTGTATTTTTCAGTTCTATATTTAGTTTTGTAGTTTGAATCTTGTCGACGTCGAATTGTTCTAAGAAAATGAGTGATGAGTGATGAGTGATGTGGATGAAGCAGCGGTGGAATGAACTGGAGAGGGGTATATGGATCTAGTATATCATGCTTTTGCATATGATTTTGAATAAATTAATATCATATAATATTTAATTTTGATAACATTTTATTTCTACCAAAAAAATATTTATTTATGGTTTATTATGAATTTGAAGGTAATTTTCTATGTCTGCCCTAACATGTAGGCTACTGAAAGCATGAAATCAGTGGTATACAGTTTTTGATTCACCGTAATTATGTAGCCCCACGTCTTCTAAAATATTTATTTATAGTACATATTACGTTGTATCAATAAAAACTATGTTTTTTTTTTCAAAACCCTTAAAACTAATGTTTTTATTGATTTAATGAAAGATTTACAAAAAAACCAAAGAGATTGTAAACGGAGACTAAATACGAACAGTAAAATCAAAACTGTATACGCATGCTACATAAAAATGTACCTGTACGTTCATAAAAACCAATAAATGTGGACTTGTTTAGTAGAATAAACATTTTATAAACTATTAAATACGGTTGTATGTATTATGAATTCATTAACAATTATAAGCAAAATAACTTAGGATACCCCTGAGATAAAGCCTGAATCACCTTGTGATGGGGAAGGGTGAGTGGTCTGACTACTCAGGCACCCTGGTTCTGGTACGGGCGGTATGAACTCATTCCGCCGACTGTCCAACTTACCCTCGCTCGCGAAGCGCGTGTTCGCGTGGTGGCGTACCATTCAGGCGCCCCGCTTGCATCACTCGCTCTACAGCAGGGGTCGCCGGAGCCTGCCGAGCGAGAGAGGACGTCTCTCTCTCTCTCTCTCTCTCTCTCTCTGCCCCCCTTCCTCATCGTGCGAGTTGCGATGCCTACCTGTCCCCGCGGACAAGTTAATTTAGCGAAATGCTGCGACCTCCTGCCTTTTCCTGCTCCCCTGCTCGCCCCGACCCTGGCTCCGGTCACCACGCCAACCCGCCATGCTCGCTGAGTTGCGAGAGACTCCGTACCTCCCTCCCGCCGTGCCTTATGTGCTTGCTCCAGCCGGTCGCCGCTCCGCTGCGCATGACGTCACAGCGCGCTCTCACGCGCCATTCCTGCTGATTGGTCAAGGCCTCTCATGAATCTGTTGCTCTGCCACAAATACAGAACGTGCCAGTTTCACTGGTATATTACACAAGTTTAACTTATACTATTTACGACGAATCCTACATCAAATCGAAGGTAAACTTACCTAGTTTTTCTTTAAAATGTTCAATATGTGCAGCTGTAGTTATACGGCACACATATAACTGTAAGTCCAATTCTTCCCACACTTTGGTTAACACTTCCGGAGTAATGGAAGCAATAGCCTCTTTAATTCTGTGTCTCAACAATAGCAAATCATTAGGTAGCGGCGAAAGGTATACATAATCTTTTATAAAGCCCCAAAGGAAAAAAAATCGCATGGCGTTATGTCAAGTAGTGGAGGCCAGTGAAAAGGCGCTCTGTCACCTCGACCATTACTTCCAATTCAAAGGTCAGGGAATTCGACGTTTAAACCACTCTCGTACACAGAGATTCCAATGGGGAGGGCATAAATTACAGATTCACTCTTAACAAATTGCAGAACACAAACGCTTTACGCTCAGGAATCGCCATTTTGCGTAGGTGGCGCTGCAAGAAATAATCACGCATGCGCTTACCTAGAACTGTTTGAGTAACTATGCAATTGTAACCTTGAACCAAAACTCTACAATGCTTACAGTTGTCAATATTAAAATTTATAACTAGGACATTCTTTTATGGACATAGTGTAATTCCAAAACATATTTTCTAAGGGTGATATAATCTTTAAAAAATCGCTCAAGTGATAGCAGTTACAAAAACTTCGATGTTTTGTACCCATTATATAACACTTAGAAAATATTGTTGTTCCATATTTGTGACAGAACAACGAACGCAAGATAGGTACAGAGTTAAATGATCATAAATAGCCTGTAGCTGTTAGATATGACGAGGAAATTAAAAACAACAACATGGTAGTTGCGACCATTTTAGGGTGATTAGGTATCGCCATCTTGCAATTTCAAATAATTTGATACCGCTTGCAACAAAGCTGTTGTGTTAACTTTTCTCGTCGGACACGGCATAGGACTTAGATTGGGCTAATTGTTGAAGTTAAAACTTCAGAACTAGTGTGATTGACATGACATTTGAAGTCGCCCGCGTCTAAAATCATAAGTTGTTTCCTAGCGGCGCTTACAGACTAGAGCCTGTTAGTAAATTAGTGGTGAAAACAAGGTATAGAAGATCTAAGAGAGTAGTATGTTTTGGTTCCTCCGGCGACAGGGTTCAGGGTGTGGTGCTGGTGCCGTGGAGCCAGCCGATTGCTCTGACGTCACGGCGGCCATCTTAGATTACCGTGACCTTGACCTTTGACCTTGACCCCGGCAGCCATTTTGGATCCGCCATCATGGTTCCGCCATCTTTAAATCGAGAGCCCCACTCACTGTTGATGAAATTTTCGTCATGGCCTCCATATTGATTTTTTTTTGTTCCGCTGGAGGTCGCCATCTTGGATACCGTCGACTTTGTTTCCGCTGTTTGTTCCTAGAGAGCGCCAGCATCGCTCTGTCTCATCACATAAGGTCGATGTTCCATTATCTACCATAGTATTATGGTCCTTATCGGCATATTAAGTTTAATTTTTTATGCAAAATACATTGGGAGTGCTGTGATTCGAACTATTGCAGCTCTGATCTTTATTTTGGAAAACATACGCCTTTAACCGCATGGCTATCGAGACATTTACCAGACTGAGAATAAAATAAGGTATATATAAAAATAACATGCATATTCGGACTTGTATTAATAATATCATCACCTGTTCGAGACAGAACCACCATCTTGTATTAAGATGTAACAGTTGCAATTAAAGTTATGGCCGCCATCTTGAAAATATGTAATTTGTATGCTATAAATTCTGAAAAAATTCCAAAAAATATTTTAAAAATTACCTACTTCAAATTTTTAGTTGTATAAACAATTTCGGTCCTCGGTTCGATTTCCAGCGAGAGTAAACCAGTAATTTATTAATATATTTAAACAACTCTCAATAAAAAGTAAAAAAAAATATCTTATGGCACACCTGACATTTTGAATTATGTCACCACTGTATCAATTATCGTTATGGACGCCATCTTGAAAATCTTTAATTTTTATGCTAGAAATTACGAAAAAATGCCAACTATATTTAAAAAAATTGCCTACTTCAAATGTTTAGTTATTTAAACAATTTCGGTCCTCGGTTCGATTTCCGGCGAGAGTAACCCATAATTTATTAATATATTTAAACAATTCTCAATGAAAAGTAATAAAAACATCTTATGACACACCTGAAATTTTGAATTATGTCACCACTGTATCAATTATCGTTATGGACGCCATCATGAAAATCTTTTTTTACTATCCGATTTTAATGAAAAAAGTTCAAAATTCATCAACAAATTAATTTATTCAAATACTGATTGATTAGATCGATTCCCGTCCTTGTTTCGAAACCAGTAAGAGCAAAAATTAAAAAAAGATAGATCCTACCTCCACGGAAGCCACCTAGACTGTCCTCTCACCACCAATACCAAGTTATATATCGTCAACTGGTATGACGTCATGTCCGCCACCTTGTCTTCCACATTGGAGGCCGCCATCTTGTTTTCGTCTGCTGGTGTGCTGACACCATGTTAGTAGCCTATAATTTTCTGTTCACCATACCTTTGACCTCAACAGTTGACATTGAACTTTAACCTTGACCTTGAAATTTGTCATTTACCTTGAAATTTTACCTTAACCTTGAAATTTGACCTTGACCTTGAAAATTAACTTTGACCTTGAAATTTGACTTTGATCTTGATATTTTACTTTGACCTTGACGACCATCATGGATCCGACATTTTGTTTCAGTACATGCTACCAGGAGCTACCACCTGCTAGAGGACATTGCCACCATCTTGTTTTCGTCTGCTGGAGGACACCATCTTGTGTGTGTACTCGTCTTATAGAGTGCATTGCCATCATGCTAGTTTTATTCTAACCTGCTAGAGTGCAGTAATCATTTATTATTACTGAGGTTCCCGCCATCCGGAATTTTGGATGCCATCTTGGAATCGTGTAATTATTTAGCTAGAGATTCGGGAAAAAAATCCAAAATTCATCAAACCTTCACTCATTAAAGTAATGATTGATTCGAAACTTGGTTCGATCCCTGGATAATATAAAATTAATATAACATCAATTTAGCATAAAAGTGACAGGCTCGAAAATAAATCAGCACATTTTTTTTCCTTCAAAATAAATTTTATTACATATCTTCTATTCTACTACAGAAACATTTGCGAAAATAAACAATTTCATAAACATTTAGTTCCGCATCAGTGTGAAATGACTAATTCTTAGCTCCAATCGGTTTGTACTAGACAGAGACCAACCAGAACCTTTACTGACATAGTCTTCCTCTTCTTGACAGAGTTTATGAATACCGCGTTTAACAATTTTCTTCACATCGTTAGAACTGTAAATTACTGCAGCCGATGTCTTGAATGCACACTTCTTCACTTTGTCATCGAAAGGATATGGTTTTCCATAAACACAGTTCAGCCACAAGTTATATTTTAGTGAACCATTTGTTGCTACGTCATCAGTAAGCTGATTGATTATGTTCTGCCTGATATCCTCAAGAAAAATAAAAATGTATTTGGCTCCAAATGCTCAATCAGCTCCAAATGCTCAATTGGCTCCAAATGCTGAATCAGCTCCAAATGATCAATCGGCTTCTAATGCTGAATCAGCTCCAAATGCTCCAACAGCTCCAAAGCTCCAACAGCTCCAAATCTCCAACAGCTTCAAATGCTCCAAAGCTCCAAAGCTTTTTGTAATTGAAACAAAGTCGACGGTATCCAAGATGGCGGCCTCCAGCGGAACAGAAAAAAAATCAATTTGGTGGCGATGACGAAAATTTCATCAAGAGTGAGTGGGGAAATCGATTTAAAGATGGTGGAACCAAGATGGCGGATATAAAATGGTCGCCGGGGCCAAGTTCAAGGTCAAAGGTCAATGTAACGGTCATCCAAGATGGCCGCCGTGACGTCAGAGCAATCGGCCGGCTCCACGGCACCAGCACCACACCCTGAACCCTGGCGCCGGAATATTCAAAACATAGCTGCTACTTAAGAGAAATGATTTATGCATTGACATGCCAAAAAATATTGGGATAATAAAAATTCGAAATAAGGATTATATCAAAAAGAAGGGGGAAAAAAATTCTAAGATGGCAGGACCTAATCCCCCTTAAAGGCAAGGATGCCCGGACTCGCAGCTCCGAGCGGGAGATACATACAGTGGGCGCGGCGGGAGTTGTCTCAGGAGATCGTTACCTCTGCGATACCTATCAGTTCGGGAGCACCGGTCAGGATCCCTAACGACAGGGCGAACGGTCCTGCGTTCGATTCCTGATCGGTGCGGTGATTAATTTTTCAAGCGGGGAAGTTTTCCTTGCTGAGTTCGAGACCGTGTTGCTTCTGTGTCCTTTCTGTCTACATTCCGCGTGAGGCATTGGGCGTCATCATATTATTACATGACTAAAAGTTATCAAATCATAATAATATACATATCGAGAAAAAATTATGTAAATAAAGGCTAAAACTGACAAACATATGACGGTAATTTTACTGAAATGGTAGCGGGTGACAGCTCACGCCGCGCCTCCAGTAGCCAGACGTCTGGCAGAACTTCTGCGGCTAAACTTTAATCACTCGGCTAGCGCCGCGACGCTCGCATAGCCATCCAGGCTCTCCTCTCCCCTCTTCCTCTACCATCCCCTTTCTCAATATCCCCTCCCCTTCTTTTCCACCCCCGCCACACCCCTCATTAACATCCGCCCCGTCTCCGCGCCGCATGTAATAAAACGTCTTCCGATTTGATTAATTGCAGGCCCGCACAAAATAAATGTTAAAATATTTCCTTCCTGAAAGTGAAAGAAGCCGGAATTGTTTTTTCTCTTTTTTCCCTCCCCTTTTCTTTAACTTCGTCTTCGTTAAAGACCTAGGAAAGGCAAAAATAAAAGAAGATTAAGGTTCAAAGAAGCACGCTCTGTAAAGCAAAAAAAAAAAAAAAGCCAACTAGGGGTTAGAAGGAAGGGGGGGGGGGTTTATGATTAAGATCATGACAGAAAAATAAATAAATTACTTCACCTCATAACATTAGCATGAACGAGGATACAGCGTGTCCCGGAAATTTATCTTGTGTTGAACGTGAGGAATCCTTGTCAGACGCTACTCGAAATTTAAATCACGCGAGACCAATTTTGTGCGCATACTTACAAACATACCTTCTTTAAAAAAATAAATAAATAACTTCAACACAGGTTAAATATTATATAGGAAACGTACGAAGAAAAACAGTTTTCAGACATTTTTGTAACTTGAGATGTATTTTATGTTTGACCTGGACTCTTCCATTCAGCTTCGATTCTTAATCTCGTTTTCCACACGAGAACAGTTACACTGTAAATAAAGAACATTAAACGCATTTTTTGCTTTCTATTATTTCCATACTTTACCCCAGAAATCGCGGTAACTACTGGAGAGTGCAAGAAGGTATAGTTAAATTTTAATCTAATAAGAAACAATAATAGGAAAAATAATGTGAAGCGAGTCAAATCATTGTATTTTTACAAAGAAGGTATAAAAAAAAGCTTAGAGGCTATACAACTATGCAAAAAAAACATAACATTTACTAAACTATATTCTGATGAAAACCATTTTTTTTATATGGAAAGAAACATTTCTTACCAAGGGTCTCATAACTAGGTTCAAAGTTAAGTTTCAGGAATACACACTGAAAATTATTTCGATTATTAGTATAACATTTATCTATAATGCTGTCCTAGAACTTCTTTCAGTATACCATTCTACTATAAATCAAAGTCCTTATAGAGAATAGGGGTTGGGCGCTCAAGTGTTTCAACAAGGCGGGAAAAACAAATTGCGTGTGATAATTCACAGGCAACTATTCTTACGCCGCTGCTTAATATTGTGTTGGCGCAGCAACGTGCGAGAACCCCATTTGAATTGGACGAACTGTGCCGTTTCTAGTTATGGCACTCGTGATTTTATGAGCAATTAAATTATTCACTTTTTTTTTAAATATTTCATGTTAAATTAATTTTAAAATATTTTATGCAAAGTTTGTATTTAATATTTATTTATCTTTACGTATTTTCATTAACTTAATGTTAAAGTTTTGTGTAGTTATTTAATTAATAATGTCTTAAATGTGTTTGTTTCTATTATAATCAATGTGTAAGGGAAACACTAAGTAGGTACTACAATACTGGTTCTATGAATATTTTGTTTTGTTTGTATTCCCTCTACTTATGGTTAATTCTATGATTTCTGTCATGCCAAACGAAAAAGACTTAGCTTTTCTTTTTCAATTTATTTTCGGCCATTTGGCCTGTATTATTTTAGTGCTGAGAAAAAACCATCATAAAATGTAACAACCTATCTGTTCTATTACCGCCGTTTTGGGTGAGTTAAATGTTTCGTCTGTGGGAAAAGTTTATCCCATGATAATTATTTTTATGTATGGAGTTAATATTTTTGTGGTTTCATTCCATAGCGGTTCGAGTCATGGGCCTCATCCTGGCTTTGGTGGTCCAGGAATCTAAATTTATTTTTGGGAATTGACCTCTTCAAAACAAAGGCCAGAAATTTCATTTTATCATTAATTAAATGTTATATAACAGTTTTCAACTTCTGCGTGATCATAATGCAAGTTTCTGTTATTGAACCTGAATCAACGAAGTAGGCCCAACATGGATTTCAACACTTTGGAACATTTCCGGCAATTAATTTTCATTCTGAAGAAAGAATTCGGTAAATATGTAGTTGGGCGGTATTTGCGAAAAAAATTTTAAAAATCCGAAAATACCTTTATTAGATGCTCTTCAACTTCCTCTTTTTATTAAAAGCGGCGGAGATAAGAAATTCCAAATACTTTAGGAGATATCGAATTTTTTAATTTTGCAATAAAAGACCTGTGGAACCATTCGAGCGACGCCATTTTTGTTATTTTGCCGTGTGTTCGTGAATACGTGAATCGTCAATGCATATTTAATAAAATGGTTGATTAGGTCAGGTCAGTTACATTATTGGTACTTTCAAACTAAGCCGACATTAAAAATAATGTGAATTAATTTTAATTATTCTTTATTTTTAAATTATTTATAATGTAACTGACCTTACCTAACAAACCCGTAACAAAGGATGCACAGTAACAACTCACTTAATTTTTTTTTGTTATTACAATTTGGAACGTTAAAATCTCACCTAAGTTGGAGGCGGGTACATTTCTTTTGCCATTAGCAGGAAATGATGCAGTCGTTCACCTACGTCGCGATACCTCCGACGGAACATGAATTCCGCAAGGTACCCGACGTAGTGGTCAACTCGTCTACCATATCGAGGTACATTCTGCCTCACTTCCCGCCAAAGTCTCTCTATTCTTTGGGTGTTCGCCCCTGTGTCGGGATCAACGAAGTTCATACTATGATTTACCTTCAGGTGAAGATAATCATGCTGAGAAAGACAATTATAAGCACGCCAACAGTCGCTTATAATTGTTGTTCCAGGCGAAATGTACTTCTTGATCACGCGCAGGAGCGTTCTGCTAGTACGATCTTTGACAGGAATGAGAAAAATGTTATCACTATTTCTCTCAATTCCGCCAAAAACCCACTGACCTTGGATGACTCGCCCCTTATTATTTTTACGCTTACCAATTTTAGCCTCGTCAATTTCGACAACTTTCCCCGGCCCACCCATTTTCCCTGCATTTACTTCCAAACTCCACTTAATTAAAACTTCCCTACAAAAGGACGTCCAATCTACAACGGTTTTCAAGGAAACATTGCAATTCATCTGAATGTAATCTGTATTTGGGTGATGAATCGTTAAAAAGAAATAAGTTATCTTCATTATCGTTACAACCGAAAGATGACTTTTGGAGAACCACGTGCCGTTTCTGAAAGATTTTTTGAAAGAACATGGTACCCTTTTAACTTTTTTATTGGCACGAGTTATTGTTTTCCGGTGACATTGAAAAAAATCGCTGTCCTCGGCTAACTCAATTACCGTCCCACATTGGTCGCACTTTACCTTACTACTCAAAACTCCATGATCAACTAAAAATTCAAACAAAAATTTCCAATTATCACACAAATGCACAAAATCGAATACATCCAAGGAACACCCGCCGCATAGCTGACTATTCCCAGAAACACAGGCCATTTCAAAGACAGAATATAACACGATAATGATAAACGAATTCCCAGAACGACTACAACATCTAATGATCAAATGGCGTGGATGACAGTTGTAATTACACATCGTTTTGAACAAAAATGAAGAAATAATCACCTATTGGTTCATTTGAAGTTTGGCCAATCACACAACTATCACGTGACGACATTATCCAATGAAAAAAATTCATACTCGTAAACGTAAAACGTAAACAAGAAACAATGGTGAAGCCTCATTAATGCACTGTATTGTTATGAAATTTAAAAATTCGATATCTCCTAAAGTATTTGGAATTTCTTATCTCCGCCGCTTTTAATGAAAAGAGGAAGTTGAAGAGCATATAATGAAGGTATTTTCGGAATTTTAACATTTTTTTTCGCAAATACCCCTGAACTACATATGATGAAATTTAAAAATTCGATATCTCCTAAAGTATTTGGAATTTCTTATCTCCGCCGGTTGTTTTGAAAAGAGGAAGTTGAAGAGCATCTAATAAAGGTATTTTCGGATTTTTAAAATTTTTTTCGCAAATACCGCCCAACTACATATTTACCAAGAATTCTAAAAAGACTTCAATAATTTAATATTTGTTTGATGATTTAATTTTTTTTAAATAATGTTTGTTGAGTAACTTAACCTGTTTTTTTTTTTTTACTTAAATCTAATATAAATACTTGGTACTTACCTAGTTGTCCACGAGCTCGTTACTTAATATATAATACTCAGTAATGTTTTGTTAATATGTTAATTGTTTTATTGATGTTTGTTTTACATAGTTTTTTTTTACAAAGGCCTATAATTGCAACCAGCACCAATCTGATATTTGCGTGTTATTTTGTTTTCCAGTTGTTTATTTCAATATGTCTAAATTCTTTTTAACATATTATGTTTGGTTATAAATTGCAATATGTTCTTATTTCTCTATAGTAATTTAAACTAATTCTTTGGTTAATACATAATAACATAGTAGGTACAGTAAATGTAAACGATCCGACATGTCTGAAACTTTCATATGTTATAGTTTCTTTGGGTAACCTTCAATGCCACACATTGAGGTTATGTAGGATGCTATAACCATAGAGGTAATATGGGTAGAGAGAGCGTGACGTCACAAATGCGTGTTCAACATGGTTGGCTCGGAAAACACGTGACTTAAGGACGATTGCTGTTGTTGACATATTGCATCGGGGCGAAAATATGTGTTATGTGCTAATTTTTGAAAATGGTTCTGTATTGCTGTGCGTTTGGATGCAAGTCAAAACATCATAAAGGAAGCCCGCTAAGTTTTCACAGGTAAATATGCTTATTTACGTGAATATTAGCATTAAAAGTACGCTGGTGTTTGGTACTTGAGAGCTATAATTGACGTTTTATCTCTCAATTTTAATCGTTTTCAGTTTTCCGAAGGACGAAAGCCGTAGAAGGTTGTGGGAAACTAAAGTAAGACGGCAAGATTTCAAAGCAACTTCGGCAACAAAAATATGTTCCAAACATTTCGAAGAGGAGTGCTTTGATAGAGAGAAGTTTGGTGGTACATGGCTAAAGAACACTGCAGTTCCCACAATTTTCGAATTCCCTCCGCATTTGCTTACCACTCCAATCCCGAGGAAACCAGTCAAACGGTTGTGTGTAGAGGAATGTCACGACACTAATGGAAAGAGAAGTAAAGAAGGTGATATCCGAGATACGACAAAGGCGACATGCTCGTCCGAAACGTATGTGTCAACAGAGGCAGAAGGTAAAGAAATACATCACTTAACAAAGTTATAATCATATTTCACCAAAATGTGCAACAAAGTATTGCATCCACTTTAGGCTAGTGATCTCCGGATAGTTAATTGAATGCAGCATTGTTATACATTGATATAATAGTGCAACACAATGTTGTAACCTAGCTATTCTATTTTAGTAAGTTCTAGGCCTGCACAAAGCAATATTTTTTTTTATTTTTTTTATTAAATTCCAAAATAAATTGGGAGTACAAGTCTCATTGGGTGTAAAATAAGTCAATTATAATAATAAAATTATATATATATAAAACATCAAATCGGTAAGACAGATAAGTAAAAGATACAAAATACAAAACAAAATAAGAATATACCTAAAGATATATAGTATAAATTAGTACAAAATTTGTTTACATTATGTACACATAAGAGTAATAATTATATAAATAAACAGACATGAACAGATCCTTTGAAAACTCCATGGTAAATGATCCCAGTAAGAGTATTAGAAGTTGAATTTGTTCCTGTCATGTTATCTTTTGTAATTACACTTTGTATTCTAGAATTAAGGTAAGATTTAAGTAAATTTTTGAAATTATTTCTTATTCCATTGTATTCCAGTTTTTCAGTAAGGATTTCATGATTTACACAGTCAAAAGCTTTAGGTAGGTCATAAAAATGCTAATAAGATGTTAACGAATATTTAGAGCTAAGATTTCCATGGTTAGTTTAAATATTGCATTATCAGTATATTTATTCTTTTGAAAGCTTAATTAAGACAGTTAAAGTATTATAATGCATTAGGCTATATGTTTCAAAAGTCTGGTGGACTCAAGGAACAAATGTGTTACAATTTAAAAACAAATAACATACATATACAAGTTTTTTGGAACATTAATTAAATTATCTTTAAAATAAAGAGCATTTTTCTTCTTAAGTAACTGTTTAACTACTTTGCTGATATTTTCGAATTAAGAAGTTTTTTCCAGCCTTATTTAGATGAAAGCCATGTTTGGCAAAGTATTTTCTCTCAAATTCCAATACATCCACCAAACTAACATTACTATAACTACCACAAATTAATTTTACCTACTTTTTTTTTACTTCCTTATTGACATGTGACTCAAATGTCAGTTTGTGCTGATGTAGGATACTCACTACTACTACCTTAGTTTGTTGAGTGAGTCTTGGAAGTTACAGTTGTAAATTTCTGAGTGCATTTTAACTTTCATTACAACTTTACTCCTAAAGTAAATACTATATATGTACTATGCTTATCATTTAGTATTACAACCACAATTTATACAGTGAAATTGTTTAACAAAATGGTGCACTATTGATATTTTATTGATGACTTTCTTTAGGAGTAGGCTTATGATAGTAGTGTTTTAATGCTACACATGTTAGCCTATACTAATTTCATAGAGTGTGACTTGATATGCTTTATAGAATTATGCATAAAAAACTATCTAGGTATCTGTGGCACGCAATTGGGTTGTGGACTGCCTGGTTGCCATCCCCTCTTCTTCCACTCTATCCTCCTTCACAGTACATTATCCTTTATTATGTCCACAAATGGCATTCTAAACTTGTGTGCTGAATTCATGATTATCATTATATAATAAATTCCTTTTTCTCACTGTCCTTGCTACAATGAATGAAAATTAGTCCATTTAACCCCTGTAATGTTTTACCAGATAGTGTCAACTATCATATAAATAATATATTTTGTTTATGTCACTTCTGTGTAGTGTTTGTTTTGTGTTATTTGATAGAGACGTGAGTTTTGTGTTCAAATTGTGTGTTGAATATTTTTTCATTAGTTGTTGTGCTCTCAACAGGTGGCACCAGTTCTGTTTCTCCAAGATACCATTACATTGGTGACTTTAATGAACAGGATATTCAGTCTCCGAGGAAGGCCAAGAAGTTTCTTGCTATTGTTAAAAATGGACGAAAGAAGCACAGAAATAAGTGTAATGCACTGAGGATGAGCAAAAAACGACTTGTGAAGAAGGTTACAACATTGAATAGTATTCTTGGTGAATTGAGGAAGAAGGCCTTAGTCAGTGAGTCAGCCGCCAATATTTTGCAGGTAGGTGTACTTCATACATACTAAACAATACCTCCACTACATTACAATTAGGGCCTATTTTATGTATCACACTTGCCAAGAAAACTGAAGTTAGCAATCAATAATAAGTTACACTCACAATTGGGTTACCACCTAGTGGCGAGTGGTCTCTTCTCTATCCTAACAGTACCAATTCTCCATGTCCCCCTCACATTCACCAACTTCTGCAGAATGTTCCATTCTCTCTCAGTCCTCACTATGGTATTACTTTCTAGAGAAAGAAAACTCTTTAATTTTGATTTGTTGTAAGAACTGTTCATTGCATAGTAAAAAGTGAATTAAATAATAAATATACTTATTCCTGGTTACTTTCTACTTGTACACCTTTGCGGCAGTTATTTCATGTAGACTTCGTATTATTATTTGCTCACATACGTACATGATTAGCATACATACTTACTTTTAAAATTATTGAAATTGATTGTAAAACTTGAAGTAAGCATGGCATATTTGTAGCCCTAGTAATATATTAGATCTAAACATAATTTTAGGTTACAGTTTTTGTGTATGGTATCTGTAAGTACTATGTGGATTTTGTATGTTTCTTATGCGTGATAAAATAATCCAAAGAGGCCAAGTCTTCTGTTTAGACGAGAAGAGTATCAAAGGGCATGTACAAGTAGAACTACACATTAATTTTAGCATTGTAAATTGTACCTAATTTTGTTTCAATATGTTGGTACAAAAGCTCCAGTTCTGCCCTCCCCAAGGACATCTCTTGGTGTCCTGCTGATCTATGTTTTAGTAAATTTAATCTTTATGCAAAGCTGAATTAATTTCGAAAATTCATGTGAATGTGTCTGTTTTTTTTAACAGATATCACTTCCTGGAGACAGCAGTGAGTTTCTGAAACGGCAGTTGGATGGAACAACAGTGAAGTACCCCCCTGAGTTGAGGACATTTGCACTCACACTGCACTTCTACTCACCAAAAGCCTACATGTATGTTCGGAAAACATTCAACACCACACTACCACATCCAAAGACCTTGAAAAAATGGTGTCGCATTGTTGATGGATCACCTGGGTTCACATCTCATTCATTGTCCGTGTTGAAAACTAAAGTTGAAGAAAGTCAAAAGCAGGGAAAGAAAGTGGTTTGTGCTCTGTTAGTGGATGAAATGAGTATACGCAAGCATGTCGAGTGGGATGGAAGTAAGTTTAGGGGATATGTTGATTTTGGAACTGGTCTCGATAATGATGAATTGCCTGTAGCCAAAGATGCTCTTACTTTCATGCTTGTTGCAATTAATGGAAGTTGGAAGCTTCCAATTGGCTACTTTTTGACCAATGGTCTTGAAGCAGGACAACGTGCAAATTTAATTAAAACATCCCTAGAACATGTTCATGACACAGGTGTGGAAGTTGTATCATTAACTTTTGATGGCACAGCAACAAACATTTCATCAGGAAACATTTTGGGTGCAAATTTAAATCATGTAAATCTTGAAACTTGCTTCAAACATCCGGTGACAAACTCTGATGTGTTCATTTTCCTCGATGCCTGTCACATGTTAAAACTTGTGCGAAACAGCCTCGCTTCCAAAAATGTTTTATGTGATGGAAATGGGGATTTTATAAAGTGGGAATACATTGTCAAACTTGAAGAGTTTCAGAAAAATCAAGGCTTACATGCAGCAACGAAGCTGAGAAAAAGGCACATAGAGTGGCAAAGAGAAAAAATGAAAGTAAAGGTGGCAGCGCAAACACTAAGCAAGAGTGTTGCTGATGCACTTTTTCACCTTGATGAGGGTTTGAAAATTCCTGAATTTAAAGGGAGCAGAGCAACCGTTGAATTCATTAGAATAATTAACAATCTTTTCGATGTGCTAAACAGTAGAAATTTGTTGAGTAAAGGTTACAAAGCTCCTATTAAACCTCAAAATAAAGACATCATTTTTTCTCGACTTGCTGAGGCAAAAAATTACATTTTGCAGCTCAAAACTGTTGACGGTCAATCAGTTTTAAGTACTAACAGGAGGACTGGGTTTTTAGGTTTTTTGGTTTGCATAGAGAGTGTTTGTCGATTGTACACTGAACTCACCGAGTTGAGAGATACAGGAATGAAATTCCTTCTAACCTACAAACTAAGTCAAGACCACCTTGAAACATTTTTCAGTAGTATTAGGAGTAAGGGTGGTTTCAACAACAACCCTACAGCACAACAGTTTGAGTCAGCATACAAAGATTTGTTAATACATCATCAAGTCACTGCACCAAATTCATCCAACTGTTTTCCACAAGACGAAACATCTGTGCTTACTGTTTCTAGCAGCAGGAACTACAACTTCATAGCTGACATTAATCATGAGGTGGCTAGAACTGCAGGAGACAGTGTTATTGGCTCTGTTAATGATTTCATTAATGTCAGTAGTGATCATTCATATAGTTCTTTGGTTCCGGTTAATGCACTTAACCCTTATATTTCAAGCATTGTTGAGTACATTTCTGGATTTGTACAAAGGAAACTGGTAAATGTTATTAAATGTGAAAGTTGTTTGGCAGCAATTAATAACACTGTTGTTGATGATAACAAGTTTATCAAGACAAAGAATATGGGAGGTTTAACTTCACCTTCATCCAATATTGTTAAACTTTGTAAAATTGCAGAACAAACATTCAGAATTGTCCAAGCTATGGGGAAACTTAATCACAAACAGGTAATGAACATCCTCGTTACTCGTGCTGTGGGAGAAGTGTCAGCAGACATTTTCAGTATGTTGCAGGATCACATCACAGAACAAGTACCACTAAAAAATCATAGAATTTTGTTGTTGAAGAGTGTATTAGTAGAGTATTTCAGGATTCGTTTGTTTCATCACGGAAAAACCATAACTGAAGAAGTACAAAAATATAAAAGCAGGAGTATTAACACAAAACTTACATTATTCTTGGGACATTAACGTTTTTGCAGGTTGGTTAAAAGGCTGGCTGCAGGTACTGTATTTACTGGAACATACCTTGTTCTTGGATAAGCATTGTATTTAGTGTAATTGTTTTTTTTTTATATAGAGTCACAATTTTATTAATAAGTTTCATACCCAGCTTGTAAACATGTTGTGAATTTTATATTAAGATATTGGTTTCAACTATATTATGCAAATTTTTGTCTGTTTTCACAATTTTTTTGGTCGAAATGTAAACTAATGTTTTGTGGAGCATTTTAGTGTATCAGTATCCTGACTTACAGTACTGACATAATTAATTGAATGCAGCATTGCTATACATTGTTATACATTGATATAATAGTACAACACAATGTTGTAACCTAGCTATTCTATTTTAGTAAGTTCTAGGCCTACAGTAGCACATATTAACTAGCACTAATTAACTGAGTGTATGCAATACAATATTAAAAACTATAACACATTAAGCACTACAATAATACTTCACAATCGGCTTTGAGCCTACAATACCATCATTACAATGGTTCAATACGTTAAGCCACCAAAGAGTACAGTAATATATTGCAATCAGCATTAAAATAGCCTGTGGTAAGTATTAGACTTATAATGCAATAAGAGCAATAGTAAGTTAGTACAAAACCACTACGAAATTGCAATGCATTGAGCACTAGCCTTTACATTAATCAATAAGTTCGGTCTAAAGTCATAATATAACTTTTGCATCACAGTAATGCAACTATGCAACAGTTACACAAAGCAATATTATTTTATTTATTTTTATTACTTTCCATAAATATATTTGCAGTACAAGTCTCATTGGATGTAGAATAAGTCAATTATAAAAATATGCACAATTCATACAAAACTAATTCACAGATTCACTCGCACAATACAAGGCATAAACAAAACGTGCACGTGGAAATGGTGAACTGCGTCATCACATCTATTCAAGGTCGCCCATAGGATAGAGTGGGGGGGGGGGGGGGCAGACCTTCAAAAAGTGCCAAACATTACTAAACATTTGCCGAAAATCCTCAAAAACACCTAAATTTTTTCTTTCTGAAAGCTAGGGTGAGGGGGGCATGGCCCTCCCCTGACCATGGGTATGGGCACCCTTGTATTTATTACAGTGCATTTTAAAGGAGCAAAATTATTCAATAATCTACCGCAGAATATTAAGGAAATAAAAATTTTTCAACAATTTAAAAAAAGTGTTTTTAACTTGCTACTTCAAGAATGCTACTACTCCACAGCAGACTATCTAAATAGAACAATCTTAACTTCCACTTTATACCTACTTTTATTTTTGATTATTTATAAATATAATTTCAATGTTTACGAGATAAACTAGTAATTAAAATATCTTGTACAATATTTATCTTTACTGTATTACTACTTTAACTTTATGCATGTAGTTAAGTTAAGATATGTTTTAATTGTATTGTAATATATATAATTGTAACTGTATACAATTGTATTATTGTATAAAGCCTATACTTGTACTAATGTTTCTGCAACCATTTTGTGTTAAACTTGTATCAACAGTCAAAATTTAAATTTCATCTTTAGAGGCTGTATATGTACCTGTAATACCAGTTTTATTTTTTTTTCCCATGTCTTGATTTTTGGTATATTTAACTTTTACTGTTTGTATGTTAAATTATATTTCTTGACGTGTCCTATACCATTTGTGCAAATGTCTGTATGTTCAGATGGACGAAAATAAATAAATAAATAATATAAATACACACACACAAATTAGGTACGACAGAGGTTCATTTGTATATGAAAAAGTAAATGTTTAAGATCTTACTATATTCCACACAGTCTTGATTTTATTTGAAGAGTTGTTAATAACGTTTTTACATTTTTTTAAATTTTTACTATATTTTTTATAATAAATTTTATCTTCAAGAAGACCCGTATTTCCAGATTTTAGATATGTCTCTTTTAACTTGACAAGATTTAGCTATACCCTTTGTTAACCATGCACGGGGATGTAGCCGGGCAGGGGGGTGTACGGAAACACCCCCCCCCCCCCCTTGTCCTTAAGGTTTTAAAACAGAAAGAACCAGTCAAATCAGAATATGACAATTATATGCAATACATAAGGTTACACTGGGATTAATTTGAAAGTATTATTGTAATCCTCATAGTGGCCTACAACAATGCATCCCTCCCCCCTCTTCCCTCACAAATCCAAAATATAAAATGTTAAGCTCTCTTTTCTCTAGCAAAATCACTACTTTAATTTATGTGTGTAAGTAATGGACTTATAAAGGTGAAGTGTTTCCTTAGATGTTAGTGTGACAGAGTTTTATTTAACTCAATGAAAAATATGTAAACAAAACTTAATTTCCCCCCCCCCCCCCCAACCATTTCATGAAAAACTGGACTATTCACAAAATCCTGGCTACGGCTCTGCCATGCATTTTGATTTATAGATTTTTTGGGAGTACCACAGTATTGTATGGGGCAACAAGCATTGAAATGAAATAATACAATCTTTTGAAAATTGTTATAACGTGTGTTAGAATCAGATTTAAACATTAAAGGCTCCCAAGATTCTGACCAAAGAAAATTATAGTAGTTAAAGAGAGCTGTAATATATTTGTTTATATATAACTTTTGTTATTTACATTATTTAAATTATAATTTATGCTCAAAACCTGTGCATCATGGTCAGACTGACCATTTAAAATAGCTCCTATACTAAATGAAAGATAATTTTTAGTTATTCTTAAATATATTACCAATAGCTGTTGCTGTCGAGAATGTTATTCTATTTGGAAACTCTACCACATTGATCATACTATATTTTTGTGAATACTTCCCACCATATAATTCACATTAAAATCACCTCTCAAAATAAAATCAAAGTTAACTGAAAATAAAAATAATATTACATCTATTTGTTAGTAACCCTGCTAGGTGCTCCCTGCTATCCCTCACAGAGAGGTGGGTGACAGCACCTCTAACATTTTGATTAATTAGTAAATTAAGAGTAATATTATTTAACTTATTTTAGAAACTATTTATTTTAATCATAATTTAAAAATTATTATCAGAAGTGGTTTCTATTTGCATTTTTTGTAGAATCAACCCAGTTACTGACTAACCTATTTAAAAGTTATAGTATTTTTTGTATACTATGGTTACAATTTAAGAACAAATAACATGTATGTTAATACGTTTTTTTGGAACAATAATTAAATTTTTAAATAAAGAGACACATCATCTTCCTTCTTAAGTAACTGTTTAACTACTTTGCTGAATTTTTCTCTCAAAATTTTTTTTCCAGCCTTATTTAGATGAAAGCCATGGTTGGTAAAATATTTCCTCTGAATAGCACATCTTTACTCCCAAAGGTATAAATACTCTCATTTGATGATCAGCGAACGCCTACAGAATAGTTACGTTCATGCTTTTGTAATTACGAATCTGAAACAAATTTTGAATTCCCGCTCAAATTATCCTTAAGTCACGTGATAGGTGTTGACCACACAGTTATACATGTCATGGTATAGCGAACGCTCCCTCTACCTATTATACCTCTATGGCTATAACAGATGAATTCCTTTCAGTCAAAATATATGTCACCATAGAACTTCTCTATCGTCCAAGGAATGCTATAGAGCTATCTGCCACGCTCTTCTAAATCATCATCTACTAATTTAAAGCTTGATAAAAAGAGCAACTACTGATTTTTTTTACATACATCAAAAATATTACATGCATAATTCACACAACTAGAGGACCGGCAAACGTGTGGGTTGATTATTTGTTTTGCCGTCAACACACCAAAGAAATACATACGAATTAACAGTGAAACACAGTACTGTTGATATTTTTGTTGTTTATATAAACAGTTATTAATGCTTGAGTCTGAATTTTGAAACTTCAGTAGAAAAAATAACATGAACATAATATTTTTTTTAATTTGAAATAGATGTTCTCACTCTGAAAATAGTGATTCATTAAAAATAACATAATAATTCTGATACGATAGTTTTTTTTTGTGTTCAAGTATTAATACATATAAATCTTTAGCTTAGAAAGAAATCATTTTGGTTTTTTAGTGTTCCTTTAGAGACCATCGTGTAGAGAAACATCCCCAAACTCCCACCTGACGCTAACCAACCTTGCGTAGCTTAAGCTTGATCACTGGGCCCGAAACTCTTTCGACAACTAAGACTTTATTACTACCACAGGGTAGTTCTGGGACTCCTACTTCTCTCCATTTCCAACCCAACGCGTTGGAGCTAAGCCCTCGGTTTATCGTCCGCAAGTGACTCTGAACTGCAATCCGAAGCGTTGTCGGGGGCTTAACCCCTTCCCCAGAAACCCACGCTTCCTCCCAGGGGGCCGCTTATTGAATTAAGGCTACCAGTTCCTGATAAGACTCCCTCTTGCCGTGTTTATGTAACGAGTAATCTCAGGTCCTGAGAGTTTCGTGCGAGTAATGGAGTGTTGGGGCGCTTGATGAAGGGGAGGGAGAGGGAGAGAGAGAGAGAGTCTGACCACACAAGGCTTTATTTATCACTTAACCACCCTCCGACCGCGCGGGCTTTATGAATATACAAAGCGGGGTTCATTTACATCGCTACTTACCATCTGCACTATCGCTCGAGCCGATCTGGCCGACGATGTCTGCCTGGCGGGGTTGCGGAGTTCACGTGAGCTTCCCACAGTTTTAAATTTGAAAAAAAAAAAAATAATCGTAAGTTCTTAAAAATTAAGTTATCATTTCGATATCGGCTGACTTGGTTCGGGTTCTGTCCCTTTTTTTTATCTGCAAGGCATCAACGGAGAGTAGGTAATGTTTGTGGTGATGTTACGATCCCCTGGCGTGTTTTGATTTGACATGACGTTTTTTCCTCGCATGGTTAGATCCAAACAACCCGCACTAAGATGAGGTAATCCTTAAAGCGTTGCCCCATCGTGCTTTCCCGAACGCCTGCGTTATATTGGAGGGTACCACAAAGTTTCAAATATCAGTAAATTTTCGGATTTTTTAAAACTAAGAAATTACAATTCTTTGAGTTCTTCGTAATTTCAGATAACTGAACCTTCGTAAAACTAGGGCTATTTCGAGTTCCTAGTTCCGTGCTAAACAGTCAAGTGCGTTGACTCAAAAAGGTTTTTGAATGTTTTGGTTGGCATAGTAAGGTTACTCTTATAGATTCATGTTCTAAATTACATTTATGTAAACTTAGGAAGATAAACGTAAACTAACGAAGATCCATGGATAATTTGTAACAAGTGTTCTTCGTAAATTTAAGGTGAATTTTTTTTAACTGTGGAATGGGTAGCGCGATTTAAAAAGCAATGGGAATATATTATTTTCCTCGTATTAGATTACAGAGCTTTACAATCAGAAGGCAGTGCCGAAAGATTATTCACCCTTATAATTAAACACAAATTGTTTGCCGTGCGATCTTCGAACGGCAAGAAGTATCTTACAACTTAAAAAATGCTGCCTTGCACGAGAATAAAAATCACAATGTCATAGTTGAATGGCGTGTGCCTCACCATTGTGTTGCCGATAAGCTTTCTGGAGACCGCGTGCACTCAGAAATTAAAAACTCAACGTCCATAACTTGAACTACGAAATAAAAAATCGAAAGTGTTTAGAAAATGGTCTTTTGGTCTTTTATCAAACATCCTGTCTCTCGACAAGAAATTGTTGCGTTGTCGTTCATAAAATATTTATTTTCGAGTTTGGGTATCGTTTACCAATATAAGTATATCAGCTTTTGCAAAATAATTTACATCGGCGTTCTACAAATGTTGCGAAATCTGTTATTGTATGAACGTAGCCTAATCATGATGGATGTGAATACAGTAGGTATTAGTTACAACCAAAAGAAAGTAGAGGGGTTTCCAGCCAATCACGCTATCCGTGAAAAGGAAAGCCAAGTCTTGTCCAAAAATTGATAAAATTTCCATAAAACAATATCCGCCGCTTCTGAAGTACTTATTATTTAAGGAGGTTTTGAAAACTATACGCAAACGTTTCAACAATAAAATAAACCAGAACATTTTTATAGTATCTGTTAAATGTTTAATCTCAAGATGAAAAAAAATATTTACTACCCAAATATCTTAAAATAATCTAAAATGTTTTTGAAAATTTTGATGAAAATTAAATTTCAAATTTGCTACACGGTTTTGTGTGGATATTGAGAAGAGAAAAAGATCTATGTAAATTTTACTGAAAATAAAGTTGCTTTTGTCATTACTGAGGAAACCAAATATTAGTAACTAAATTATTTCCATGAAAAACTGTAAAATTGTTTTGTTAAGGACGTAATTAAAAATAGAGAGTACATAATTACACCCTGTTTTTAAACACATTCATAAGTGGAAACTATCGATTGAAACACATATAGTTCACCTCAAAGCAATTTTGGTGGTTTTCCCCAACGGCTATTATGTCATGAATATTTTAGAGAAACACTTGACTTTTCCCACAAATTAAATGAGAACTTTTGTACGCCAGAAAGGTATGTTTACGTTTTCATATATGACATCACTAAATGTGGGATTCTCGGTATGAAGGTAAATCATGGCGTTGAAAAAAATATTTTCCTTAAAATTATAAAAGTTTTTGGGACAAAATAATTTTAATAGAACAATAACTAATGATATGACATTATCAATACAAATTATTTGGGTGTCTGTTTTTAAAACAGTTTTAAAAATAATAATAAGGGTGATTATTATAGATGAATGCTTCTGGTTGTATTTATTTAGTAGCTGCATCCAGTGTAGTTTATGACTATCCAGTTATCTCAAATGTATCGAACTAGAAATACAATTTAAATGTCTCTTAATAGCTCAATTAGCCAGTTCATGGCCAGTAATGCCTTTCATGCGAGTGTTTACGCAGTAGATAAGGACTCGAATACCGCAAGTGGCTCCGAGATTACGTACTTACGAAAACAGAGTGTATACCTACATACTTGTTAAACCAACATCATTCAATAGTCGTTAGACTTATTCACGATCACTTTTAAGGCGCTTAAATTTAATCTTGCAGGTTATGTACGTCAGAAATTTGTTGGCCAACAAGTTCATTCATTACCAGTACTTTATATATTAAACATTGGGTAGAGAGAAGTTTTAACAATACATATAAATAGTAAACTATTATTTAAATTAGTTTGCAACGTATAGCTAACAAGCTTTCTCACAAAAGAAACACCAGGACACCACACACAAGTAAAACCACAAAACAAATCAACAAAGTGGAAATTAGAATGCTTGTCAGAGTAAAATGGCTGAACTTACAGTTAAAATAAAGGAATTCGTAATCACATCATGCTATCTTACTAAGCAAAACCAAGCTTAGGTCTAGCTATACTTTTTTTTTGCAATTGAATCCGGAAGCAACTTACATGACACCACTGTATCGTAATTAAGTTTAAGCATGATGCAAAAACTATCGAGTGGTCGCAGAACTGTTGCAGTCACAGAAGACGTCAATAACCCCTGCTGTAGTGCGTAACATGTAGGCCCTACGTGCGTGATTATCTACAGCTGTTTGCTACTCGGCCGCCGGACATCGATTGGCCCGGGGGGGGGGGGGGATACTTGCAAAGTTCCGTGGAGCGAGCAATATCAGAATGGATGACGTCACCACCTATCTCCACCGCGATCAAACGTTGCGTGCGCGGTTCCACTCAAGTTAGTGTTCACGTGGCTGCGTATTAGCGCAGTCAAAACTTACGGCTGAGACGCTAGCCCGACGTGTTCGGCGTCGTCGTGAACAGCTGGCCACACGTGACATCGAGGCCGAAGTGTGTGACGCTCATGTAGCGAGGGTCGTGGGTTCGAGTCCCACCCCGGCTCACTCCGAATTGGAAATCAGGGGGTTCGGAGCCTAACTATAACTTTTGATGTCTCGTCAGTCACCACAGGCCTATCTACACAACAGTGTGACTGACGTTCAACCCTGAATTCACATTTACACTAACAAAAATATACTACAGGAACCATTAATCAGTACCTACAGCCCTTGCATACTGTTAACATACAACTATAAGCTGGGTTAGCTGATCCTACAGTATGTACAATACAGTATGTAAATACTATGGTTTAGATAGTTTTTTGTACCAATAATCAAGGACTGGAGAATCTCGTGGATTGAATCACCTCTAGGATAGACTCCAAAGTCTAATGGTGACTCGTGAAACTTCTCTTCAGAGTAGTCTTTGATGCAATAATTTTTTGTTTAGAAATCCCTCATCGCCACACTTTTCTCCGCATTATGTACGAGCCAGAAGCAAAATCATCATTAAAGTAAACGTATTTGTATTTGGGCGTAGCGCAAGTTAAACCGTAAAGTTTATCCGATGAATCAATCAGTTACCGGCGCCGATGTCTGGTGATCGATACGTTAGTAAACCTGTCACAAATCCGCCATGTTGTCATTTCTTAGATCATTTTTTCTCACTGTACCCTTTTTTTTTTCCCCCAGACGCAAAATTGCGTACGAGGTCGCCGACTGAATGTTCGCCCACAAATTTTTGTTTGGTGAAATCGCCTCAGTGTGGATTCGCCTTTTATCCAGTGCGTGACGCACTGGTTGATTCGGCCGCGCGTGTAGGCGGCAGGTGTGGTGGAGGGGGAGGGGGTGGTAGGCCCCTGGCATGACCGGACATAGCGTGCTTGGTCTAGGCAGAGCCCCACCCCCAACCCCCACATCGCCGCCTACAACCCTGCCTGGTATCGCATCGCATGCCACCCCTTGTTTGCTCCACAATTTGAGGCGCACCCCCGCTGCCCCCCCCCCTTCCTTCTCCACTTATCCCCTCCAGAGCTTCCGGCCTGAAATTAGTGCTGCCCATGTCCTCATTATCCCTCAGTAGCGAGTGACGTGCGATGATGGATTCTAACCTGGAACCACCCCCCGCCCTTCTCACCCACACTCTCCGTTGCGATTGCTTGCACAGCGATGACTGCCGTGTCGAATGATCTCTAATCTCTCGGGATGGCGTTTTTTTTTCTCCACCCGCGAACCTCCCCTGCTAGACGATCCTACGTACGTCGTTGTTGATTTTTCCTTCAGAGTAATTCTACGGATATTCGCCTACATAAGCATTGCATATAATGTTTTGATGCAAATTTTGACTTTGAACGCTCGCTAAACCTTATCTGTCACCTGAAAAATAACCAAGGATATATTCATACTTAAAACTTCTTTTTAAAAATTAAGTAATTGTTATCTAGGCTTACTTTCAGTCAATTATGCTTGAGTAACTGCTATGTATCAATAATATTTAAAATATTTCTTCGTACACACCTGTTATTAGCAAAAAAAAAAATTCAATAGCGGCTGACACCGTGGACCTTGAGCGTAGATCGGGTGGGGGTGGGGGGTTGCTATCGCTTGCTAAAGCGTGATGTGGAACGAGTTTGATGTCAAAACTATGTTTCTGCTTATTGCATGCATACAGGCCAACATATGTGCAGTATATAACATGCAAGCACAATATCCAGAGATAACTTTTGTCGGTTAAAGCCCATGTGCAAAATCCTCGAGGCATCCCCCTTCCCCACAATTGCGTATTTTTCGCGGGCGCTCCTTGCGTATCTTACAGATTTGCGCCCCTGCTGGTAACCAATCAGCATTCATCCTGCAAGCCTTTAAAATCTCTCAAATATTACATAGTTTTTATGTCGTTACCGTATTCCTATTTTTGTATGAAATTAAACGTGCCACTAGGGTTGTAAATAATTATTTTTTCCAGAATGATGGCTCAGTACACCTTGTCAGTGCTGCGTGAACTATGATCTTGTAACTGAACACGTGGCATTGGCATGTCAGGAGTCATGGTCATTAAGGCTTCAGTTAACACACACTGACACCAGCGCACACATCGTGTCTCATCTTTAGATTACAGTGTGCATTGAAATGGGCATTTACTATTTCTTTCCGATAGGCCTACACTATTTCTGATATTAGCGCTATCCTTGTTTCGGTGCGTGGTTGTCAGACGTATGCCATAGAGCACACACTATTTAGACACAAATTTATTTTTTAGGAATTTTGAGAATACAATTTCTTTCTGTATTTCACCAAGAGAAACATCTGATATATTCATTTTTTTTATTTCTAAGGAGATGCAATTTAAAAAAGCCATCTTGGTTTCAACTGTAGGTATTTGAAAAAAATTATATCATTAATGTTTTTCAATTCTGTTCTGAGCATATCACATAATTTAATGGAATGCGTTGATATTAATTGTGACTAACTGATACAAATCGTTTCTACTGCGAAATAATAATTGGTGTTCACAACTTAATTATTTACTTTAAGAACGATTACAACTGAAATAATACAGTCAAAGTACAAACATTAATGGTCTCTAAATATTAACATATAGTATGCCTATAATTAAAATATATTAAAAAAATAATTTTAAGCAACAAAGATATTAATACTGAGATTTAATGTTAAGAAGCCAGGTAGTATCAATATGGCAACAGTGTTCGCTATTTACTCTGTATTGCAATCTAAGCTTGAGACAGACAATAGTAGATATCTCCAGGCTGAAAATCATACATACACTTTGAGGGGATCACAAGGCGGTTTTCTCTGACCTTGGCGGGAAAATGCTCAGATCTTTTTCATTGTGATTCTTAGGTCCTGGATTCGAGACCAACCCCGAAATGAGTGTTTTTTTTTTAATGAGTTCATTTTGTAAGCCTTACGGCAAAAGGCCGGGACTTCAAAACTTAAAAATTACTGGATGCGGGGCTGCCTAGCGCGTTAGAAGTGCAATTTCACAGACGACTTGTTGTGGTTTTACGTCAGCTCGATAAAGGGGCTGTGTTTACGGCAAGTAACTTGACAGCTAAAATATGATACATAAATGTGCGATTCGAGGAACTTTAGTACAATTACAGGATATGTGTATGTTTTGTTTTTGTCCAATATATGAAAATTCAGTTTCTAAGGTGTTAAGAGGCTTCAAAATAGCGTGGTTAATGCGCAATTGTATCGGCAGCCACAAGACCTCGCCTCGCCACACCCTATTGGTCGGTTTCTCCATAGAAGTGCAAGTGGAACAAACATGGCGCCAAATATCAATGCAGTCACACTAGTTCTCTATTCCTGATCGTTACACTTGTCGCAATGCTCTGAGTGTTTCACATTTTTCGTTACACTACATTTCGGTAAGTCTTTTGACGTTCCCTCCACTTACCCTACCAGCAGTAAAAAATATTCACTAAAAAATGTTACTTTATTGAAATAAGTAATTATAAAACCGATTACCAAGTAACGTATTATGTAATTCTCTAACTGCGAGTTACTTTTCACTAGGCTCTGCACGCGATACATCGTTTTGGTGGCGTGAGCTGGCAACCTTTGGGATCCTCGTCTTTAACTATGTCAGCACGAGCCGACATAACCCAAGATAAATTGTTAGTTGGCCTATATATAAACCTAATATTATAACTTTACTATTGCCATTGTAACAGTTCTAAATTTTGTATGTAGAATCTTTTTAGCTGTTGTATTGAAGCTTTGTTGTATTAATAAAAGGCATTATTCAGGATGCACCTACTTTTCGTTAACTAATTCCATTTGAAATTTTGAATCTTTAGGTGCTGATAATAAGGCAAATTTTTTCATGTAACGATTTTGACGTAGGCGTCATATAAGTTTCAGAATGAATCAGAAAAAATGTACATGCACATAGACATTTAGGAGGTTATCACGTTAAAAATAATTTGGGATTGTTATGCTTAAGCCTAGAAAAAAAAACAGGTTTAATAATTTATACTTACAAAGTCTAGAATTATGATTTTTATTGAACGTATTAACACCATAGTCTAGCAAGTTTAACTCGCCACTAGATGGTGCTGTTTCGCACCAAATTTACACCATTCAACCGATCGCCATGGAAATTTATATACGTAGATATTTGAACACGGAGAATATTTTTGCGATATTAATTTTGCTATAAACCGCCACTAGATGGCGCTGCAGCGTAGCAACTTCTATAACACTCAACCGATCTCTAAGGAAATTAAGAAGGCTTTTAGGTACTGTCTACATCTGATTTTGATAAAAGTTCATTTCATCCTGTATTTAGCCCCGGCAACGCCGGGCACTTTAGCTAGTAAATTATAACTGCATTCAAATGTAGGAAATACGTCAACTGTGTCCTGTATAGCTTAAAATAAATATTTTTTGTTTGTGAAATATGGTTTGGAATCAGAAGTTATATTTGACTGAAGCGTCCTTTTCCTTTGGGTCTGGATGTCCTGGGGTATATCCAGGAAGTTGCGCAAACAAGACGCAGGGAAGGAATAGATCCTTCCTTCACGGGCAGCGTGCTGTAGCGTCAGGGGCTGATAACCCCCTCCCCCTCCCAAGGCGGCTAGGGGGTGGCAAGGGTGCTGGAACTCCTCGACCCTGCACCAAATTGCCACCCCTGTACAATTGTCGAGTGTTTGTTTTTCCACCGCGCTCTCCAATCACCCTCCCTTTTTTTCTGCTCACTTCTCCTGCTCTTCAACGATTCCCCTTTCCCGACCATTTTTCCCCCCACCTCTTGACTTGATCGCGAAACGTTTTCTGCCGGTCAGAGCTCCCCACTCCTTCTGACCCCCATCCCCTACCCTATCCTCGTCTTCATAAACCAGTCTTCTCTCCCGAACCGTGGGGGAAGGGCGTAACACAAGAGAAAGAGAGATAGAGGGAGAGAGAAAAAAAGAGTTCTTAATTTACCGTTCACCAAGCAGACCTCAGTGCGGGGTTATTCTCTTCCACTCACCCTTCTTCGCGCCTCCATCTTCCTCTTTTTTTTTTTTTTTTTTTTTTTGCGAACGTGGTCCGAACTCTACAGCTCCGAGCAGAGTAGGGAGTAAAAAAAAGGGGGAAAGAAAAGGTAGTGGAAGATGGTTAATGAAACTAACCCGTCTTTTTTTTTTGTCCTGCCCCGAAGTGAGGGAATCTCTTTGGCCGGTAAAAACCTCCAATTCTCTCATCTGCCTCGCCTCTTTCATTAGCTGCAGGGAAGCTGCGCTCCTCCCGTAATCTTCCTTTATCTCCGTCGCTCTCTTCCCACCCAGAGACACGTCGTGCGCGCGCGTGTGTGTGTGTTGGTGAGAGAGAGAGAGAGAGCGCGCGTGTGTCTCTGAGGACTCCTTCCCCATCCCCGACACTATCCTGCATTAACAAATTTCATCACAGTTTAACTGTGGAGTAGCTCGGCCGGTCTCTCTGTCTGGCAGCGACCTCCCTCAAAGCTCCCCCCTCTTTCCCCCTCCCCCTGGGCAGAACTAAATGGATTCCTAATATACCTCCGACAGAAAGGTAGGACCGGGTAGGCGCTGGTGGATGGTCGAGGGAAGCGGGGTGGGAGGGGGAACTCCCAGTATATTTGTCGTTCGATGGCCCGGAAAATTTTATTGGAGCCATGTTCGGGCCACGCCGGGGGGTTGCCGCCCACTGCCCCCTCCTTCTCATCGGTTCCCTTGGAAGCCCTCCTGTTCGGCTGATTAGCCACGACAAACACGAATTACCATTTTATTGCCTTAGCCGGGGCCACTTCGCGCGGGTAAAGGGGATGAAGGGGGTGGCTCTTGCCTTCGAGACAAAGTGGAATTAAAACGGGACTGCCTTTGATGTCATAATATCGAGGATTGGCCCCAGAGGGAGAGCGCGCGTCGCCTCGTCTTGCGCCGTCTTGCTCCGACTCCACAATCAGTAGAGCATATTAGCCAAACTCCCATTACTGCGAAGCCCATCCCGTGCTTGTGGGAGTCGGCCTCGCTCGTTGTTTGATGAGCGCGGAGCAGGCACGGGGGAACAGACGGGAGAGGAACCAGGGGAGAACCACGGAGGAAGGGAAGGGGGAGAATTTGCGACGAGGGATGGTAAAAAAAAGCACGGAGGGGATGATAAATCCAGGAGAAACATCGGCGGAAGGGGAGGGCGTGTGCCGGACCCCCCCAGGGCGCGCTCACTCATGCAAAGCCTCAGCCATGTTTCATAACAGTTTATTAAGACGGGGTGGTGGGAGGGCGCTAGGGACTCCGAACTCACTCCCCGCGCGGGCCGGGGGGTGGAGGGTGGCTTTTGACATATGAAATACTGTTTATTAGCAGGCACTGACACCGAATGCGCCGAGGTCTTGTTTGGACTGTCTGAAAGCGATCTCGGGGATAGTCTTGTTCGCGTCGCTCTGGACATGTAATAACATCAGCGGGGCTGCTGTTTGCACAGCCGCGGGTCTGTCGGAGGTCGGCCCGAGGTCGGAGGTCACTCGCCGCCGTCTCCGGCGTCTCTTCTGCGGCTGCGCCGGTGATGGGCGGACGTCTGCCGCCCGGGGCCAGCCGCAGCGTCCAGCGCAACGCGTTTATTTCACGTGCTGTCGCTCTGCTTCGTGCGAGGATTAGACTGCTCGTATTTTCCACGTTGATATTTGCAACTTCATGCATGGAGTTGTGGACGAACTGGACCACTAAGAAAAGTACTTTAGCTGTCGAATTATCGTGGAGCATTAGATTTTTTTTTTGCATGTTGACCCCAATCACTTACTGTAAACAAGTATTTTTTTATGTGTAAACATATAAGCTTTCGGTATATGTAGGGGCAGGTATTTTTCGCGAAAAGATCTGAACACTTATTAGACTGCAACAAGGTATATCCGCAACTGTGGATTCTTCCTTGTGATTGGCGGCCGTCTGCGAGAAAAGTCGTTGCATTATTTGACCGAGCCACTCAGGACGCGTTTACTTCCGCAATGAATCACTGTGATTGGTGTTGTTACAATCGATGTGTACCTGGGAGAAACTCACCCAATCACGAAACACAGACGGTGCTACAGTGTTAACTTTCATCTAGTCTCGAAATCTTTTCGCAAAATCTGCATGCCCCTAGGTATATGGTATTTGGTAGGAGTATTTTCGTGTAAATGGAACGGAAATGTGAAAAATCTGCGCTGCGTCTGCGCAGAAGTCTCAGAAACGTCGAAAAAAGATGGCGGACTCACGTGTAGCAACTTAAACCCGTATATCGTCAATTTGGTAAATATTAGGGTACATACCAATACATAGGTATAGTAGTGTGCCCAATGAAACTTTTTAATAGTGAAACTACCCTGGAGTATATTTGGTAAACTAAAATAGTCATACTAAAAAAATAATCCCAAGTTTGAAATGACCTAAAAAATAACTGGTTTTACATGTATCCTCATTTTTTCCCAACTATCTTGGTAGCATCATGGTAAGATATGAGCTTCGTAAGCATGTGGTCTGTGGTTAAAATCTCGTCGGTAGAAGACATTTTCTTTCAATATTATTGATAACATTTTAATATCATATTACTATATAATAATGTTGAATCAGCTCAATAAGGTTAAGGTTTGTTTGTAGGAATTATTTACAGACTGATTTCAGTCGTTTAAGCAAAAACCAAAACACACATATACTTAGTGTTATTTAAAATGTTTCAGTTTCATATTTAGTGAAGAAAAATCATAGTATTAAATGTTTAATGAATTTTAACAAAATTGGCAGTATTTTAATATAATTCCTTGTTGTAAATCAAGTCCAAAACTGGGAGATTTCGGACTGCCACTTTTAGTTAGGAAAATACTTCTAAGATATCACCACATTCGTAATGCTTTAGAGAACCAACAAAATATAAAATATCTTTGACCCCATGTTCGTCCCAACACAATTTTCAGGCTAATAAATTATAGATATATTTAAGTTGCTATTATATTTTGTTGTGACTGTTCAAGTTTACAAAAAAGTATTCCAGGATCGTTTCACTATCATAAAGTTTACTTTGGCACACCAACACAATTAGAACATCCCCCGTGGATCCACCATCTTGACGACTTCAGCTCGTGGCTAAAGCAGTTTCTGCATGCATGCGCATTAATCTTTCAACTTGTCAGATTTCCGTTGTGTAATGCGCGCTTATTTCATTGCCTTTCTGGTGCATACTAAAATTTCACCCTCAACGTGCCTAAAGAACTAAAACCTCAAAAACGATAGTACCATCTTGTTAAACAAAATTATAATTAGGTTTTAAAAAGGGGATAAATTTTTACTTTTTTTTCCTTAAAATGAATACTTTTCATATATTATCGTGCTCGGATTGTTCTAAAGCATTCTACGTAAAATATGATGTCCGAGATTGATATTATAAGTTTATTTCCAAAATGAGAACACAATAATTTTCTCGGTACCGTTGTTTAATGTATACACATTAGTGTCGAGTCCTGAATGATTCTTGACGTACTGTCAAGACTCTTGTTTGGTTTAAATTGTATATTTAACTGTTATTCTTGCTTTCTTTTGTTTTGTAATATTTGTTTTAAGCATATTATTTAATGAATGCTTCAATTCTTTATTCAGAATTATTTATTAAATTAAAATTCTAAAAGCTTATAGCCGTTAGACAAATACATAAAATATAGGCTTTATTTTTATATAATACTCTGTGGTGCCCATCATGACGGATTAAATTTCCTTTTAGTCGCAAAGCAAGTGTTTTATTCTGATGTGGTCAGCTATGTATGCTTTATGACACTACTAGCTGAAATATCTGGCCTATGTTGACAGCAGTTGTGTTTTAATTTGAACTTCCAGTGTGAAAATTTCATCAATAGTTGCCAGAATTTTGATTTCAGGGGAGAATGTGGAAGAAAATTGGCAGAGCTGGAGGAAAGTAGTTTCAAAATCTCATGTAGTCAAATAATTGTTTGTGAAAATCAGATGTGTATAATAGTGTTCTTATTTTTAATGTCAATCTTCCCTTCAGTAGACTTGTGTTGTAAATATGTCATTATAAGACAAAGCAACTGCATGTACACACCCTTAGAGGCGAAAATTGCAGAAAATGTTAAAAAAGGAAGTTTATATTTTTAGTGTGTACTACATCATAAATTCAATATAGAATTATTTTAACATTAGCTTAGTTCGAAAAAGGGATACGGGTTTTATTATAAAACCAGTCAAACCTCTTTTCTCACAATTAGGTGTGGAACTTCAAAAACTAGCAAACCTTCGTTGGTTATTGTAATTGTTTTTAATTCCCATGATTTAATATCTCAAATCTTTTCTTCAAAGATATGATTCCTTAAAATATTTTTAAAATTAAAAAAAAGTTACTTTGTGCTACTCTTTATGTAGGTATATATATTTTTTTCAGTTCCTTTATTCTCGATTGGCTAGCTTTGAAAAGTATGATTTTTTGGTTATAACAACCGACCTAACCCATTTTCAATCCTTTAGGGGTGGAATTTTAAGTAATACCTAATGTAAAAACTTTGGTAGTTTTATAATACTTAGTTATTCAACTTAGTTCTTTAACATAAGCTTAGTTATTTCCGGAGATAAGATTTTGTTTTCATAAAATTCATCTTTAGGCCCACACGTTTTCCATCCCGTTAGTGGTATGCTTATGGAAAATAAAAAACACAGCTTGGTTTTTTATGTAATTAATTTTTCTTTAAGTTTTAACACCCCACTTAATTCAATTCACTCCAGAGTATGTATATTTTTAATTAATCTAAATTTATTACATTCTCATACCCTTAACGATTCAAATTCGAAAAAAAGATAAAATGAATACGTTACTCTTTAGGTACAATATTTATTCGGAGTGTCTAACCTCATGCTTTATTTGTTTCGGAGATATATTTTATTACAGAAACAAACTTAACGTATTTTCACCACCACAGCAGTCAAGTCTCGCAAAACGGAAAAAATCACACGTACGTTATTTGTGTCGAATTTCTTAACTCGGGTTCTAATAGTTTTGTTCAACCAAAATCACCCTTTTTATCCTCCTAAGGGGTTCAATTCCAGAAAATATTAAAAGTGATTGGATGTTTTGTTCTTAATCATAATCAGTATCTTAGATTCCGCTTAGTTAACTTAGGAAATGTATCTTATTGTTATCAAAATTATGTTTACCTCTTTTTTACTCTCACAGGGGTGGAATTTTGTAATGATTTTTATTGTTTTAGGTTTGATTTAGCCAAAAACCTTACTGACTTAAAAGTTTAATTTAAATACGTTTTCGTAATTTTTGCGTGATGCAGGTATAAACAAAAAAAAATTAACAAATAGGCTACATATGTACTGTTGGATTTTTTTTATAGACACGTGTGGTATTGGGTTGACATATTAACTAAATAATTTTACTATACCTGCTTTGTGGTTCTAAATAGCCTTATTATATTATTTATTTGCAAACATAAATTGTTAAAAACTGCTCACTTTGATACCAGGAAAGTATAAGACTCAAGAGAGATGGCACCATGGTTGATAATCATAGTTGGTAAAGTACAGCACCTCTCTGCTACTGATAGCCTGATACAGACGGCTTGATCAAAACGTGATTTCACAGCAATGATAATTGCAGAAAATTTATTTTTTCAGTCCTTAGTGTATTTAAAAAACGGTATTAGGCCTAACGTCCCTTGAACAAATAAATATTGTTATGAAAATGTAAATAAAAAACAAACACGGCAAAGATATAATTTAAAATATCTCATCTTATTTATAAATGATTTTTTTACTTGTCAGTAAAATATCTGAGCTCTCTGTTTTTTTTTTAAATTTATTTACCCCAAATTTTGCTGTTTGTGTCAGTTTGATATTAGGAGATTATAGGATTCCAAGAGGTGCCAGCGTAGAGACTGATAATGATGAATTGTCATAGATCACTTCCAATAACGGTACAAGTAAATTAAAATTACTATATATGAACTATTTACATAGATAACTGGCAAGTGAAACCTGAGATTCTGATGCTGTTATTTTATTGGTCCACATACAAGTGAATGCTGTCTCTATTTGTCCAGATATGCGTTTTATCTACTTCTATATAAGAATATTAAATCAGTTTTGGGCAAGAAGTCTGTATTTTTCACGAAACGAAATTGTAGGAAACTCCTATTTACATTATTAGAAGAGTAAATATTTTTAAAATTATTTACAGGTTTTAACATTTTTCCAGGATGATTTTAAAACTGCTGAACGTATTTCAATGAAACCATATTTTAGGTAGATTTTAAAGAAATATTACCTATTGCCGTTACCACGGCGCAACGTCCAAAAATCATTTTATTATATAGTTTTTCGTTTCATGGTCCATTGACCCCAAAAACATCGATCGTCAACTCAAAATTTATATATATATATATATATATATATATAAATCATTTTTGTGGATTTTAAAGTGCCGTAATTTTGCACAAATCATTTCCGAACTGATCCATAAAATATAGTAATGGAAAATATCGGTCGAGTAAATAGGCAAAGAGGTATAAATGGGGAAGGTTTTATTTTGAAAAGCTGAACAATCGTTATAACTTCCATAATAAAACGAATATCACATCCGTTTGAACCTAGAAGAGTAATTCCAAGAAACCTTTTACTAAATAAATTGTTGATGCAACCAACCATATCTACAATGAGTTGAATAAAACAAGGGTATAATTTTAAAAAATCATAATTTTCGTCCCATCTACACTATTAAACCATTTTATTTATTAAAAAAATTAAAATATTATCTACAGCTTTCGTGTGAAATAATTTTTATGCGACCAATTTTTTCTGCAAAGAGTAAAATAGAAGCAAGGGCTGAAAGACAAAATAATTCATAAATACTTAAGTATGCACACTATTAAATCCATTAGAATTGTATGTCAACTTTATAAATTTTATCTAAAACTTTTGTCTGAATCAATTTTTGATTCAGCAAACTATTGCTGCAAAGGGTAGAACAGAGTTTAAGGAATAACAAACCACCAACATTGCCCATCAACGTTTATAATATATTTTTGTAATTCTACAACTAAAGCGTGAAAAAGGCTTGAATATGATTTTATAGTAAATAATGCATATATCTGTATCTTATTTCGCATAAAGAAAGATATTAGGTAAGAATAATAGACACTAAAAACTGCCAACTCCTTTTTATCATTATATGAAATTTTACCCTTAAAGTGGTAAAAATAGATAATATTTATAATAAAAAATGTAACTTTGAAGCTTATCAAATAGAACATAAGATATACGGTTTTTATAAGTAGTACCTATATGTGAAGAAAAATTAATGCTTAAGAATTTACTAGTATAGTAGGTAAAAAAATAAACATGAACCTTAGAAAGTTACACTATCTTAGCCTGTAGTCAATATGGAAATCCCAATGTTTTGTACATACCTATATCGACTACATGTCTGGCCTTTGGAGCAACAACAGCACACCTCCAAGGCTACACTTGTTTTGCTTGACGGACATAGAGAAATGGCACCCACTTTTGTATGTTTATAATTCATGCCCAATATATCTTCTGTGATTTTTGTAAGTAAACAGAATTGATCTAATCTTATTTCTTAATAATGTATATGTCGTTTCCGTTTTCTCAAAATACGTTCAGTTTTAATCATGGCCTTGAGTAGCAAACATTCACATCTCTGTATTAGTAAAATATGTTAGGAATTATTTCTCAAGTCACTCAGTATGTTCGGCGCCTACACTTAAGTAGCTAAGATAAGCCATATAGGTTAACATTACATAAATACAACCGAGATAGTAAAAATGACATGAATACATAAAGTTATATATATATACTTAATAAAAGCAATTTTAAAAAATTGCTTTGTCTTTTTGTTGTTGTTTATATTGTCCTTTTTCGAAACAAAATAAATAAATAGCAGGAATTTTGTCTAAAACTAATGGGCTTTAACATATATAAAACATATATAAAAGCTGTTGTTTAAATTATCATTAAGTTTGTATAAAATAAAATTTTGTGTGGTTTTCATATAACAAAGTTTCTTACTGTTTAACTATTTAAAAAGAAACATTTAAAAAGTTCGATATACCGTGTTATGCTTTCCTGTGCAAAATGCACGCGCACACACAACTCAATCACCGGTTTTAAATATGCATGAATATTGTGTCAATCCTGTCAATGAAATTAATAAAAAACGATGACAATATTTTATTAATATTACCAGTGTGGCTGCAAAGAATTTAGCTTTTAGAAGACTAGGTTGAAAATATGAAGTTCGTAGAAGTAAAATACAAGTTTTGCTATGTCTGTAAGTTGTTAGGTAGTTTATATGCATAAATGTTACTGTGAACGAATTCCCTCATCTATTATTTGGGTTTGATACCTGTAGGTGTATGTAATGGTTGATTGGTTGCCCTATTACTGTTTATGTATTTAAAAGTGTGATAAAAAGTCTTAAATGTTAGCTTGCAAATTTAGTTAAGATTATTTTTGAAGCCACATTGGCTGTTGTGTTGTCGACATTAGTCTTCTAATTTTTACAACTCTGTGCTTACCTGCCAAATACTTACGTGTGGAGTTTACATCGACTCATCAGTATAAAGTAATCGATCGGCAAACGGCATGTCCCTGTATTCGGCTCCACAGTAGGGCAGCATATTTTCTGGCCACAGGTTTATTTAGCAAGGTTGATAGACCCCTAGGCTTAGAGATATCCCTAGCCCAATTTTCAGGACCAGTCTTGATAAGAAACTGATACCAGTGGTGTAAATATAAAAGAAAAGAACATGGAAGAACATTTTTTTTTGTTGTCACACACACACACACATATATATATATATATATATATATATATATATATATATATATATCTTGGTTATAACTAACTGAAAACTCAAATATGATTTTTTTTATACGCGTCTTCATGATTCATAATTAGATGCAGTTATATATATATTTTTTTGTAGTCTGATTATAATGTAGGTGTAGGCCTATTATTATTTTATACAAAACATGTAGCTCCTTGTACAAAACTAACAAAAGTAATAATTGATTAATATGCTTTTTAGACAGGTTATTAATATTACATTTTTAACTATATAATTAAAATCAATATTAAAAAAGTTGAAAAAACTAATCATTTCTTAAGAACATCTATATCATGAATGGAAATCAAATCCACGATTTAAAGGTTTTTTGCCGGCTTTATCACCAACGTTGGGGCGAAACACGGAAACTGTTATAAATGAGTAAGCAGCATTCAAACCTTATCACACTCTGACACTAAAATGCAGTGTTATACTCTCAAAATGTGTATTCAAAACAATTATAATTTAGTACTTATGCCTTTTTTTAAGGGGAGATAACAGTTTTCTTTGTCATATGTTTTAATTTTCGTTTGATTATGTCTTGCGTCTCGTTAACAGCAAAGTATAACAATACAGCGCGGAGTTAGTGAGCAAGGAATCGGTCATTATACAGAATGTCTGAATTCCACCAACAAACCTTACCTGTAGGTAAATCATGACTAGGGACTAGAAAAATTCGCGGATTCAATGACCTTCAGAATAGACTCCACGATCCTGTACATACTCGGGCAAACGTCACCTGTTCATTGGCTGCTGACTTGTGAGGCGTCTCAATTGGGGAACTCGTGATTCAATATTGCTCTGACTGAGGGTCTATAATTGGCCTACAGTCCTCCAGGTTAACATTGAACCAATAGCAGAAGTTGCATAAAAGTACTATCATTTGCATTCTAGCATATTGCGAAATGAATCCGCGTATTTTTCCGGTCTCTAGTCATGACAAAATAAGTTGAAAACATTTTACGACTTATGGTCTAAAGTGCTTCCCAGGGCTGATATACACTTTTTAAGATGGCTCTGAATTTTTTTTTATTTAAAAAAATAGAAAAAAAAATATTTAAGACTGAACACTCAATGTCTGGATTTAGTTTCATTGAATGAAGTCCTACAACCAGCAAAAACATTGTCAATGTCACAAAATTATTTCATTGAAATAATTGGAGGATATTAAAACGTCACAATTGTATGTGAAAAATAAATTAGTTACCCCCAATGAAATAAACTTTCGACAGCAATAATATTCGCGGTGATTGTAAAACTGTATTCAATTTAACATAACCCAGACTCTATTTTTTTTACAAGAAAAATATTGTTCAGCTCCAAAGAAGTATACCAGCTTTGGGAGGCACTTTTTGTAGACCGTAACTCGAAAAAATGTTTTCAACTTATTTAGTCGTGATGAAAATTCAGCCGAATATTGTAGGTGCAATTCATATTCACTCTTTATACAGCAAGGAGCCACTCCAGCATTTGCGCGGTCGGATTTTGGGAAATAATGAGAAACTCAAATGCCGGACTCGTTCCTTGCTACTGACCTGGGGCGATCCTGTCCTCAACATCCGTGGTTTCTATCCTGTGCTCCCTTCTGAACACCTCGCTGTCTTCCAGACATTAAGCAAGATTAAAACCAGCTGAATGACTGTTTTTCACCATATCTCCACACTCACACAACAAAACGTATCCTCTACACCAGTGAATTTTGCTTATTTTAATCAAATCGCCCTCTATATAAAGCTCGTTTAAGTTTTTTGGGTAGTAAGTTATAACTTATGGAAACACTTAATATGCTGTCGTAAATACTCGTATGTGTACTTACCTAGTGCTCAAAGTTGCATATTTACATTTAGATTTTATTCAAGTGCTGTGAATGAAATTAGGACGCATCCAATGGTCAGCGTTTTCCAATTTTTGTTGTTTGAGAAGCCCATTACAAAAATGTAGTGAGCCAAATTGTATTTGGTGTGGTCTTCTAAGCACCAACGAAAAATTTCTCCCCCCTCTTCACCTTTTTTCAAGCCATTTTTGTTTGAGATAGTAGTAAGTGCAAGCAATTGAGAATAATGTATACCACATCACCACACATCTGATAGGCAGATATTAAAAATTATGATTTTTACAACTTTAAATTATTCAAGAATGTGTGTAGCGAGTGAGCCTGTTATAAGTAAACAATATTTTATTCAAGTACCTATATTAATGGTCTCTTAGTGTTTCAAATTATTCTATATTTGTAGTCATACTTTTACTATTTGTATAAGTATTAGAGAGGACTCTAGATGTTTGGAAACAAGTTATTGAAAGACATCATGTTAAACTATCAAAGATGGTGATATAATTTTAAAGCATATTAAATCTGCCAAGAATATTATAATAGTGTTGAAGACAATTTCGTGTGGTTATACCTAATGGAATCATTTCATAACTATTTTAGTTCACTATGAATATATTTATAAGTAAATATAATCCTTGACCTGTATTTTAAGTTATTTAAGGTATAATGTCTGCTAATTCTGCTTAATGATCCTTTTGAGATTTAAATGACCACTTCTGGTGTTTTCTATAGTATGTTCTAGTGTATGAATTCACCTTTTATTCAGAGAACACGTTACGATGTATTAAGTTATGCAACAGAATAGTTTTAAAACAGTGCAAGACTTGGGCGTTAATAGCTATTGAACCTTCTCTCCCGCATTTAACGGTGACTGTAGTATCATTTTTGATTGACAGTTGAGTAGTGGCTTCCTGTCCGGATGAAGAGCCGATGTCCATGTCTGGCGAACAGCATAGCCCGCGGGCCACTGGTGGTGTACCACTGGTCTGTTCAGTGTTAGTGACTTTTTCCAAACTGTTACGTTGCCGTTCACCATACTTACGTACGAAATGCGTTTTCAAAAAATAATAATAATATTCGTAGAAAAAAAAGCCAGTAAATACACCTTGTAGAGTGCGTTAAAGATTTTCTTGAAATTCTGTAGACTTTCAGGTTTTTTATTGAAGAATGCGTAAATGTATACGAAATTCAATATTATTTTACAGATTTTGTGTAAAATATTACTTTTCCACGATGTTTTACTAGTTTCAAAATATATTTATTTAATTTTTTTACTAACTTTCATTGTTATTTATTCTTACAAGAGCCATAAAATAAGAGTCTGATTTCATTTAGCATAATATTGAAAATATTTATTTTCATTTTCTTAATCTCACCACCACATAATAAAATACTATTATTATTTTTAATATTATTATTACCCTAATTGGCTCATAACAATATAAAAAAGTGGCCGATGGCTACACAGTTTATCTGGTTACAAGTTACAACGTTGCTTGGTTTCCTGAAGTATCAGTCAGTTACTCTACAAAGGCATGCCGAAAGGTTCATATCTAAACGCAATAATAAATCAGTCATGCATTTAAGGACAAACAAAACACTTTATAATCTCCAATTTTTTAATATATTTTCTGTACAAATTATGTTACAAATTTTCTTTCAGCTCATAACCACTCGCAGGAAAAACAAAATAAAGAATTGCATTTAATTTTACCATTATTGATATATTTGCTTTAATTATGTAAAGCGTACATTTCACTGTTGAACCAAACAACAAAAATTTAATAATTCAGTGGTGACTTACATGAACATGTATTTGTTTGTATGCGATTAAATCGATATTTGAAACGAGTACCTACTTATATAATAAATTATAAACACAAAGTTCACTGCCTTAATTTTACATGTAGGCCCCACAACAAATATATTCGTTTTTAAAAAAATTGTACCAATTCATTGAGCCATTGCACATTGTTAAAACCTCTATGAAATTTAATAACGGCATTACAACTCCATTTCAAAGGTGTTCTATATATAAATTTGGTGTTATCTTACAGTAATGAACTATACGTGTTCCAAACAAATATTTATTTTGCTAAGAAAACGAAAACCAGATTTCTATTAAATGCATCTTCTCAAATTTAGCAGAAAAAATATCACATGAATGTAATTATACTAAACTCTTTTGAAAAACATTTAGAAATATTTTTTTTTATTTAAGTCACCATTATGTGGGTAAACCTATCAATATATTTCATACAGTTTTAAAATTGTAAAAAAAAATCCAGAATTTAAGCAGCCTTTACACACAATTAGAACTGTCCATTGAAACATATATTGAAAGTGAGTTCACTTTAATAGGCTACAGATGATACGTGATTTCAACATCCATTAAACTAAAACTTTTGTGTGAAAATTTTATTTTAACATTTTTTTTTGTCAAAGAAAGTTTACACACATATTGCAGAAACATTATACAGAGCGTAGATGGAACACTTAGTCTATAGTATTTTTTTTTTTACAAAGCACCAATTAAATTTCAAACTCTGTACATACAAACACACAATATACAATAATCATAGCTACAATATTTTAATACAGAGATCCAGGTGAGGAACGAAGCCATTCTCGCACACCTTGTATGACACTTAAAATTGTTGGTAGCGTCTTTGCGCTTACTACATGTCGACGTCTTTCGACAGCAGCGCTTGCACCCTGTCTTCTCGTCAACCGCACGTGGGCACAATAGCACAACTTAACCCCACACGTGACCCAGTAGGCAAGTGAAGCGAAGCCTCTCAGCTACCGTCCCGATACTTGAGTACAAATACATGTTGTTCCACTGCTCTTTGAAAACAAGTAACTAATCCTCGGAGGTTTTATAAGCTAGCCACCTCTGGGTACAGCCAGAACTTGGCCTCGATTATTTTACGGGAGCTTACCAATTACTTTGCAACGATACAGACAACGCCAACCCTTGTAACTTACATCAGAATTTTCATAAAAAAAATAGATGTTGATTTATTTCAGTGCACTTAAACCAACTAAAATGTTTTCAGCTGCTGCCATGATTAACTATGTAAGCTATTGTTTTTTCTTGATTGTTTCATAGCTTTATAATGTATGGAAAATATAAATTTGCCCAGAGTTTAAAACGGGTACAAAAAAACTAGAACATAAAAAAATAAGATTGAAAAAAATTCCATTATAATCTATATGTGTTACCTATTAAACTCCCTCTGTTTCGTGATTTTAAGTTTAATGTTTTAACATGAGTCGTGATTATTGTTTTCGTTCTTAGACGTTGCCTAAACTGTTTTATGTACTATACTGATTGCTTAAAATATAATTAATTCCAAAATACCATACAATAAAATAAAATATCCTCGTCACTGAAAGACCAGTTTACACAAGAGCAGAAGTTGACTATTAAATACAATCCATCCTGAATTTAATTACTAGTTTGAAGCTTATTAAGTCTGTATGATGCTATGAATAATTTTATTGACCTCTTAACCTAAGGTTTATTAATATTTTACAACTTTTAGAATGTATAAAACATAACCTAATATGTTCTTCGTTTGTAAAGACAGTATATATTTTGTACCAATGCAGCAAAACAGAAATATAACTGTGTTACAAAACGCAACTAAAATTTTCTTGCATTATTTTACAGCGTAATTATAATGATTTTAATGTTGCCTATGTTGTGTCCAAAAAAAAATTAACTGATTTTAAGCATGCCTTGGGTTTCCTACATTTCTTAACGTATCCTAGTGGGAAAATATTTGCTATTGTCAAATTTCATTGCTAAGATAATCGATTAATCAAATATTTAAATAAGCTATATATATCAATTATTCTTCGCTGCTGTAAGACTTGAACGTATATTTGGACTGCTGAATTCTTATTAGAACCCGTTCCCGTAAAGAAGGTAGGCAACTGGCGGTGAAGACCCGAACTGAGCCAAAGTGCCAGCGAGCTCGCACGAAGGCACTCAGTTCAGCTCACGCCGCAGTACCTGCACAAGGCTCGATCTCCAGGTTTTATTTTTGTATTCTGGGTCTAAAGCTATAGAACAGAAATTGTGGGTATTAACAGGCTGTGAGACCACAGAAAATAAACTACATCCAGGCGTCGGTGGCGCAGTTAACATAAAAAGGTTTTTTTTTTTTGTGTTTCCTCGAAGTTGTATATGTTGCATATATCGGGAGATATTTAGCAAACTTAACATAAAACCCATGCTTCTGCTGCGTGACACTTGCAGAAAGGAGATAGTTATGCAAATAAGCAATTTCAGAGTATTCGTCCGTTGCAGAAATAAAGGTTTACAATCGGATTATTGTTCATTAACAAAATGAATAAAAGAAGAAGAAGTTAGCTGTTGTCAAGAATAAATCAGGCAAGGATTATAATGTTCAACTACATGCTTTAAAAAAATTGATGACTAACCTTGATTTTTTTTTGTGCGTTTAGTTGGTTTGTTGGTTTTGTTATTTTCTACGACGGACGAATGATATGTAATTGAGTTCGTTCGCAACGTCACGTTCAGTTACTTACCATCATCGCTGAAAGAATATAACAAGTATAATCATGTTACTGTGATCTGACCAAACATTACAAACGAGCTGTCGGGAGTCGAGGGGCGCATTAGACCATCTGCAGGCCCTCCTTGGTGATGGACTCGACGAGCTGTCGGGAGTCGAGGGACGCGTTAGACCATCTGCAGGCCCTCCTTGGTGATGGACTCGACGAGCTGTCGGGAGTCGAGGGACGCGTTAGACCATCTGCAGGCCCTCCTTGGTGATGGACTCGACGAGCTGTCGGGAGTCGAGGGACGCGTTAGACCATCTGCAGGCCCTTGGTGATGGACTCGACGAGCTGTCGGGAGTCGAGGGACGCGTTAGACCATCTGCAGGCCCTCCTTGGTGATGGACTCGACGAGCTGTCGGGAGTCGAGGGACGCGTTAGACCATCTGCAGGCCCTTGGTGATGGACTCGACGAGCTGTCGGGAGTCGAGGGACGCGTTAGACCATCTGCAGGCCCTCCTTGGTGATGGACTCGACGAGCTGTCGGGAGTCGAGGGACGCGTTAGACCATCTGCAGGCCCTGGGTGATGGACTCGACGAGCTGTCGGGAGTCGAGGGACGCGTTAGACCATCTGCAGGCCCTCCTTGGTGATGGACTCGACGAGCTGTCGGGAGTCGAGGGACGCGTTAGACCATCTGCAGGCCCTCCTTGGTGATGGACTCGACGAGCTGTCGGGAGTCGAGGGACGCGTTAGACCATCTGCAGGCCCTCCTTGGTGATGGACTCGACGAGCTGTCGGGAGTCGAGGGACGCGTTAGACCATCTGCAGGCCCTTGGTGATGGACTCGACGAGCTGTCGGGAGTCGAGGGACGCGTTAGACCATCTGCAGGCCCTTGGTGATGGACTCGACGAGCTGTCGGGAGTCGAGGGGCGCGTTAGACCATCTGCAGGCCCTCCTTGGTGATGGACTCGACGAGCTGTCGGGAGTCGAGGGACGCGTTAGACCATCTGCAGGCCCTTGGTGATGGACTCGACGAGCTGTCGGGAGTCGAGGGACGCGTTAGACCATCTGCAGGCCCTCCTTGGTGATGGACTCGACGAGCTGTCGGGAGTCGAGGGACGCGTTAGACCATCTGCAGGCCCTGGGTGATGGACTCGACGAGCTGTCGGGAGTCGAGGGACGCGTTAGACCATCTGCAGGCCCTTGGTGATGGACTCGACGAGCTGTCGGGAGTCGAGGGGCGCGTTAGACCATCTGCAGGCCCTTGGTGATGGACTCGACGAGCTGTCGGGAGTCGAGGGACGCGTTAGACCATCTGCAGGCCCTGGGTGATGGACTCGACGAGCTGTCGGGAGTCGAGGGGCGCGTTAGACCATCTGCAGGCCCTTGGTGATGGACTCGACGAGCTGTCGGGAGTCGAGGGACGCGTTAGACCATCTGCAGGCCCTTGGTGATGGACTCGACGAGCTGTCGGGAGTCGAGGGACGCGTTAGACCATCTGCAGGCCCTCCTTGGTGATGGACTCGACGAGCTGTCGGGAGTCGAGGGACGCGTTAGACCATCTGCAGGCCCTCCTTGGTGATGGACTCGACGAGCTGTCGGGAGTCGAGGGACGCGTTAGACCATCTGCAGGCCCTTGGTGATGGACTCGACGAGCTGTCGGGAGTCGAGGGACGCGTTAGACCATCTGCAGGCCCTTGGTGATGGACTCGACGAGCTGTCGGGAGTCGAGGGACGCGTTAGACCATCTGCAGGCCCTTGGTGATGGACTCGACGAGCTGTCGGGAGTCGAGGGGCGCGTTAGACCATCTGCAGGCCCTCCTTGGTGATGGACTCGACGAGCTGTCGGGAGTCGAGGGACGCGTTAGACCATCTGCAGGCCCTTGGTGATGGACTCGACGAGCTGTCGGGAGTCGAGGGACGCGTTAGACCATCTGCAGGCCCTCCTTGGTGATGGACTCGGCGAGCTGTCGGGAGTCGAGGGACGCGTTAGACCATCTGCAGGCCCTTGGTGATGGACTCGACGAGCTGTCGGGAGTCGAGGGACGCGTTAGACCATCTGCAGGCCCTCCTTGGTGATGGACTCGACGAGCTGTCGGGAGTCGAGGGGCGCGTTAGACCATCTGCAGGCCCTCCTTGGTGATGGACTCGACGAGCTGTCGGGAGTCGAGGGGCGCGTTAGACCATCTGCAGGCCCTTGGTGATGGACTCGACGAGCTGTCGGGAGTCGAGGGGCGCGTTAGACCATCTGCAGGCCCTGGGTGATGGACTCGACGAGCTGTCGGGAGTCTAGGGGCGCGTTAGACCATCTGCAGGCCCTCCTTGGTGATGGACTCGACGAGCTGTCGGGAGTCGAGGGACGCGTTAGACCATCTGCAGGCCCTCCTTGGTGATGGACTCGACGAGCTGTCGGGAGTCGAGGGGCGCGTTAGACCATCTGCAGGCCCTGGGTGATGGACTCGACGAGCTGTCGGGATTAGAGGGGCGTGGTTAGACCATCTGCAGGCCCTTGGTGATGGACTCGACGAGCTGTCGGAAGTCGAGGGGCGCGTTAGACCATCTGCAGGCCCTTGGTGATGGACTCGATGAGCTGTCGGGAGTCGAGGGACGCGTTAGACCATCTGCAGGCCCTCCTTGGTGATGGACTCGACGAGCTGTCGGGAGTCGAGGGGCGCGTTAGACCATCTGCAGGCCCTGGGTGATGGACTCGACGAGCTGTCGGGATTAGAGGGGCGTGGTTAGACCATCTGCAGGCCCTGGGTGATGGACTCGACGAGCTGTCGGGATTAGAGGGGCGTGGTTAGACCATCTGCAGGCCCTTGGTGATGGACTCGACGAGCTGTCGGAAGTCGAGGGGCGCATTAGACCATCTGCAGGCCCTGGGTGATGGACTCGACGAGCTGTCGGAAGTCGAGGGGCGCGTTAGACCATCTGCAGGCCCTGGGTGATGGACTCGACGAGCTGTCGGAAGTCGAGGGGCGCGTTAGACCATCTGCAGGCCCTTGGTGATGGACTCGACGAGCTGTAGGGAGTCGAGGGGCGCGTTAGACCATCTGCAGGCCCTTGGTGATGGACTCGACGAGCTGTCGGAAGTCGAGGGGCGCGTTAGACCATCTGCAGGCCCTTGGTGATGGACTCGACGAGCTGTCGGAAGTCGAGGGGCGCGTTAGACCATCTGCAGGCCCTTGGTGATGGACTCGACGAGCTGTCGGAAGTCGAGGGGCGCGTTAGACCATCTGCAGGCCCTTGGTGATGGACTCGACGAGCTGTAGGGAGTCGAGGGGCGCGGTTAGACCATCTGCAGGCCCTGGGAGATGGACTCGACGAGCTGTCGGGAGTCGAGGGACGCGTTAGACCATCTGCAGGCCCTAGGTGATGAAGTCGAAGAGCTGTCGAAAGTCGAGGGGCGCGTTAGACCATCTGCAGGCCCTTGGTGATGGACTCGACGAGCTGTCGGGAGTCGAGGGGCGCGGTTAGACCATCTGCAGGCCCTGGGTGATGGACTCGACGAGCTGTCGGAAGTCGAGGGGCGCGTTAGACCATCTGCAGGCCCTTGGTGATGGACTCGACGAGCTGTCGGGAGTCGAGGGGCGCGGTTAGACCATCTGCAGGCCCTGGGTGATGGACTCGACGAGCTGTCGGAAGTCGAGGGGCGCGTTAGACCATCTGCAGGCCCTTGGTGATGGACTCGACGAGCTGTCGGGAGTCGAGGGGCGCGGTTAGACCATCTGCAGGCCCTTGGTGATGGACTCGACGTGCTCCTTGGCCTTGAGGCGCAGCGCGGCGATGGAGTTGGTGCGCGGGTCGGGCGGCGGCGCGGAGGCGGCGGGGCCGGACGCCTTGCCGGGCGGGCTGGCGGCGGCGTGGCGCGTGTCGGCCACGATGGGCGGCGTCAGGTAGGAGGGGTAGCCGGTCTGCGGGTGCGACAGGAAGCCCGGCAGCGCGCTGAGCAGCGGCGGCGCCAGCCAGGGGTCGACGGGCAGCGCGAGGCTGGAGCCGGCCGCCCGCCCTAGGGAGCCCGCCGCGTGGTACTCGCTCAGGCCGAGGCGCGCCGCCTCCATCTTCTCCTGCCGCCGCCACTTGGCGCGCCGGTTCTGGAACCACACCTGCGCACGCGCTCCCTCAGCGACAACCCTCTCCGCTCTGCCCCGCAGGCCAAGCACTTTACAACATCACTATCACTGGCAATTTCAGGTGATGTAGCCGACATCTGTGGTTAGTGCCAGTTAACAACTATATTAACAAAAGAAACGTTTATCCCGTGAATTCTGACCAGTAATTTGTGAATACGGTTTTTCAAATATTTTTACATAAAATTATTTCTGGGTAAATTTTTGCATTTGGGCCGACTGTGCTGTATTATTCTGTAGTTAGTAATCCCAGTACTGGAAATAAATGTCTCTCGACATTTTGACTACCAACTTTCAGTTCATGTTCATATTACGTCTGTGAACACTTGGTTATAATATTTTTGTTCTTTCATGACTCAACAGTCGCAGAATATTGCTTCGGGGCTATAAGTTCAAAATTTGGTTCCAAAATCACATATTGTGTCAGATTCAGAAAGCTTAATGTAGCACATAGTCTTTGACAATTCATGCACGCTGGCAATAACACTGTTTCTACGATTTCGAACCATTAGGGTTGGAGGATGAGAGAGTAGAAACTGGTAGCAACCATGGAATTGGTTACGTATTTACATACCTTGATATCTTCTAACTTTCTAGTGAGTCAAATAATAATATTTATTTAGCAATGGAGGATATATAAAATATTACAATTTAAAAAAAAAATACGCATTTATTTATTACTCATTTATTGTTACATTGTACAAAACATCTACAGTTTACGACAAACGACAATAAGAAGTAGGTAGGTTAAAATCAACTTCCAATATTTGTTTACATAGTTCGTTAATTAGTTACAAGTGAAGTTAAGTAACATGTTTTATCTTTTGGTATTATGTGTTAATAAAACCTAATAAAAATATTTATATTAAAACTAAACGGAAAAACAGTTTTAATGTACTATTATAGCTTTTTATTTATGATATTAAAAATTTTTGTGCTTCAACAAATCTTACCAGTCAAGCTTTCTCATTTGCAATGTTTCCCCGTCTGCTCAATATCTCCCTCCCTTTTCCCCTCGCCCTTCTTTTCAAACCCCTCCTTTCGAAACTCGAGCAAAAGCTCCGGTGAACACGGCAGCCCTCTCTCGGCGATCCAATGAAGCTTTATTTCCATCCCCTCCAAACTGAATTAACCTCGAGGCATCAAGCGCTTCAGTAAATGCATTAACAGGTCATATAAGCAGAGAGTCTCACGCGTTGTTTGTTAGTCGATTCAGTTCGCTGAGATACTTTCAAGTGGAACTTAACTGGCATGTCGATTCAAATTTGTTACGATCGGAAGACCTACTCCAATAGAGAAGTTGACAGCTAAATGGTAAAGATACGGTGGTTCGCACCATTGCTTATGCTATTGTTTAAGATCGGACAAAAGGCGTTTGAAACACGAGGAATGTAATTTAAAGTAGGTATTGCCGCAAGAGCTCTCTTTTTGTGCTTTTCTCACATTGAATAATTATAAATTACAAACAATTATTGTTTAGGTTTATGAAAAAATATTTAAATCATGTTTAAAATATTAAAACAAAATGTTGCTAAAACCTATTTTATACATATTTATGGTTAAAATTTGCCATAAAAAATATTGTAATCAATGCTGAGCCAGTACAACATTACAACGAAAAATTAATTTTATTGTTGTTATATCTAGATCCAGGATTATTTTTCGTAATCTTTTCACTCCAGTCTAGAATCAACTGTCCTGCATTAGCATAAAACTTTAGCATGCTGGCCGATATCAATAACTCGTTCAAGGACGTCCAGTGCAAGTCAAATAACTGTAAACAAACTTTTATAGCTAGGTCTGATATAGGCTATATTTGCTTCAAGTCTACGTTGCTACCGTAAGATTGTCGTGTCCTATATAAATTGTTTTCTTTCTGTAAATAATTTGGTTTTGTTGTAAAACGTTTTTATGAAACTTTAGGACACAAGAGAATCTAGTTTCAACAAATGCACAATTGCTAAGAAAATACTTCGTTTTAAAATTAGGTTTTAACCAAATGTCACCTCCATCTAGTTGCTTAAAGTTATTTCTTAATCTGTGTAAGAACATGTTTATAGTATTGTTAATAAGATGTCATAACTTGGTGATCAATTTTAATTTTTAAGTTAACGAAAGGAAATTTCTTTTCATTAATGTTAAAATTAAACGTCTAAAAACTTACGATTAATGAGAATTTTTGTTTCACACTACCTTGATATTGTATTGTTTTGTATCCATAGATCAGGAATGTTTTCCTTTGGGGATTTATAAAATATAATTTCGAACTTCCGCCGCTACCTAATGATTTACCATAGTTGAGTCACAGAATTGAAGAGGCTATTGCTTCCATTACTCCGGAAGTGTTAACCAAAATGTGGGAAGAATTGGACTTTAGGTTGGATGTGTGCCGTGTAACTAGAGGTACACATATTGAACATTTGGAAGAAAAACTAGGTTAGTTTACCTTTACTTTGACGTATAATTTGTTGTAAACAGTCTAAATTAAACTGTTATAGTATACCATTAAAGATGGGACATTCTTTTTTGGACAACCTATATTTGCAGCTGCAGAGCTGAATCTTACGACTGAATACACCCAAAGCACGTTCAGTGAAATTGGTTACACAATTCACGACGCTTACATTAAGAGGTCACGTCTTTAAGTCCCACAGGTGCTTTCTCTCCGACTAGAATTATGCACGCCCGCTCATTGCAATTCGCATAGAGGTGACTGGTAACTTAAAATGCATGCTGGTGCCTCCCTTAGCGCTTCTTTTGCTTCCACACTAGTAATAACAGTAACAATTCTAGGCCACCAGGCCCCTAAGTAAGGGTTACCAACATGTACATTGTCAACCGATGAATTAATCTTATTGCAAGAATGATTATGATAATGATGAAAGAAAGTGAAATTTCGCGTTTTAAATAGACGACAAACACCGAAGTCTTGTTTCTGTCCCCAAGTGTTGTACATTTATCCCTACAAGGACGAAGTAAAAGACACAAATAAATTACTTCCATGCTAATTAGTTCTCATTTTCGTACCACTGACGTTACATGAGCACACGTGGTATTCAGTGTGTCGTTAGGTAGTCTTTCCTGTGGTCCACCAAGTCTCGGCGCTTCGTGCTAGGGATACTCAGCTGTCTGGTGAGTTACCTTTGAAGCTGTTCCAACCTGCTTATCCGACATTAAATGAGAAGTATGAATGGAAAAAAAATTTACAAACCAATCTTTGGGGGCAACCGTGAACATTATTACATTTTTTTTTTAAACATCGGTAAATGTTACAGGTTACGAACAATTTCGGTGTTGAATAACTACGTACAGGTCATCGAACAACAAGTCGTTGGTCTCGCTGAAATACCTCACCTATTCTTTATCGTGCGAAATCTGTCCAAAATATGAAAGGGGTGTTACGTCGCATTGCTAGGCGCAGAAAGATTTAACACGAGACATTCCATAATATGAAGGGACTCTAAATGACTTCGGTGCTAGCGCGGTGCTCGTTGTGCCAACGATTGGGATCTCGCCAATCAGCCTAGCTCTCCTGCGTAAGGCAGGCGCCTTAAATATCGCCGCCACGCAGGTGTTTGCGTCGGTTAAGGCGGCATTGCGAGTCGTCACTTCCAGTTGCCTTCAGAACAATTCTTCGAGGGTTTTTTTCTTCAACGCGCGTTTTGGTGGATGATTGCTAAGCAACCGTGTGCGAATAAATTAACGCATTATCATTCAGGTTTGCCCCATTAAAACATAACATTTAAGTGTAGTACAATGCCATGTTTATTTTGTATTGAACTGCTTTTTGAAACGAATCTTTTCTACTTTGTAATTAGTTATGTACCTGCAGGCACTGATTTACTCATTATGTGCATACAATATCAATATTAGGCCTATACTTGTTAGCTGAGATTTAAAAGGACACGTTAAATCTGATTGACATAAAAAACATAACTGAAAAAATTAAAGCGTTCTTAACCGACATGTCAGGGAGTAAATTCAAATAAAAGTATTAATTTAACGTACTGCGATTTACATTTAATTGAAAGTTAATTCACTACTTCATCTATGTATTACGAACATTATAAAAAATATTGACCGACTAAATGTTGGTCACGGTAGTAGAATATTGTTAAGTTTTCTGAAGAAAACGAACATGCCTGTAACAATTCTTTTTTTTATTTATTAATTGCCTTCCATTTTATTCTCCGCTGTCAAAACATATCTTTTATTATTTATTTCCCCTCTTTCTTAAAAACCCTAAAAGAGAATCGTAACCAAGTTACCGATATGAAATTTCCTTCTACCCTATCCAAGCCTTTCCTTGGCTGACAGCCACCCTTTACGTCTACAACCGTTAAGATTTCCTTTAGAAAAAAAAACGCGGAAAATTTCAGTCTCGTTTCAATTTTCTTTAATCTCCTTGCTGTAAACCCTGCCCCCTGGCAGCCTTTTAAAAACATAAACTTGTCTGAAAATGAGTTTCATATGAGGATTGACGAAGATTTAATAAAGCCTTCCACCGAATTTTTCCCCTGCTCTTTTTCCCCCTTGAACCATGCTCCTCATCTTTTTTTTTATTTCCGTACTTCCTCCCCCATTTTTCTCGTCACCGCTTCGCAGAAAATTCGGTTAACTCGGCAAAAATGTATGTGCGCATAAAAGAACGGGACCCAAGAGCGAAGAAAACTGAGAAAACTAGCAACCATGGGATTACCGCCTGCTATGAAAGCTTGGCGTGATTGCTTCAGAAAACAACATTTTCTGCATATTATATCTTTATAATGTTCCATGAACGACGGTAACGAAAAAAAAAGAATAATGAGGCAGAAAATGCTGGGGATTAAACATGGAAAATGGGCAAGGAAGAAAGAAAATTGAATTTGAGGGTGTAGGAAGGTGGACAGAGAATCCCTAAAATTAAGGTTGTGAATGGGGGAGGGGAGAGGTAAAGAGAGAAGGAGAAACACGAGATTTATTAATAAGTTTGCGACGGCAAAGAAAGCACTCAAATTAAAAAGTTGAGAAATTGTCTTTCTCCAAACTTAATTAACATTAAACTTTGCCTTTGAGATCATTACCGCCCTCTTTTTTGTGTCTTTTCATTTTTTATATCGTCAGTTTCCCTCCCAATTTGGAGTCCGAATTGCAGGAGAGGCATAAGTAAACTCCCCTTTCCCCATAAACCTGCGTCCGAGGAAACTCCATCCTGTTTTCTCGCGAATCTAATTTGTTAGATGGCGACTGCATAATGTTAATTGGAAATAAAATCTGAGCTTCGTACACCTTTCTTTAGAAATACCTGGTTTATTATTAGTTGTTAAAAGAACAAAGAAAATTTCTCCCGCTTGTAATAAAATAACGCATATCCGAGCTCATGAACAACACAAAAAAATATCTTGTGAATCTGTGCGTCACTCTAAAAACGTTACAGAAAAAAATCTGTGTGGTGGAATTGACGTTTTTGAAGCTTTGTTTAATATATATCGTCACGTCGAAGTTCATGTTTTCTTTGCGTATAAAAATTAATATTTGTATGCACTTGTGTCCAGGATTCTTATCACATGAAATTTAATATGTTTTAAAAATGAATTATTAATTAGGCCTACTTGCCAATTATTATTTGTAAACAATGCACGGCCAATTTCATTGGCTTTAGCTTCAAGCACAAGTAGGCTATATCATTTTTAATGGACCGAACCGAAATAATTTTTGCCAACTTTTTTAATCTGCGTTTATGAACTTAACGTAACCATAATATTTTCTTGAAAAAAGAAGGAATAACCGATTTCTTTATATAGATCTCTGAGTTTTAATAATAGTTGTGAACTTCGTTTGCCGCGTCCATGTGTGAAGGTAAGCCGACAATATTTGGCTCTGAATATTTCAGAAATTCAATTTAAAGGACAATAATTGTTTCGAGTATGCCGCAGCGTAATTAAATCACTGTCAATTTCCAGCCAGCGCACCCCAACTATGTGAAAACACGAGGGAAACCACGCATGAAAAAGAACGTTATTGTGTCAAAAGGCAAAGAGTAAATGGGAAAATTGATTGTTAGGTGGTGGGAAGGGGGGTGGAAATCACTCATGTAATTAAATCAACGGCGCGCAGCATGTGAAGCATAACACAGATGTGACGAAATCACATTATTGTAGGAACGTTTCCCCCTCGAGTCGGTACAATATGGCTGAGTACCAAGCGTTGAAAGGAAAGAAGCTTTTATGACTTGATGGACACCTTTTATGAGATATAGTGTGAAGTATATACATATGTAATTTATTGTTTTGTTTTGGCATTACAATCAGTAATGTACTGACTATCGCATTCATACGCCGGGTGTGGACAAACGTTTGAAGGCTGTCAAGTTAACACGAGGCAATGATTCAAAATAATCGCGCGTCGATATTGCGTATTCTAAAAAAACTTTTTTATAGCAAATAAGTAATACCTTAACGGCTATTTATTTAAAACTAATTAACTCTAGATTTAAGCTCTGGATTTAAGTTAACCATAAAATATCATACTGTAATTATAGGAAAAGTACCAACTACAACGTTTTTATAAATCTTTAATTTAATAGTAATTTCCACGTATTTGCATCGAACGACAAACATAATCCAGAAGTTCTGAATCCTTCGTATTGCCTACAAAGATCCAGTTTAGAGGTATTCCGGCAAACAACATCACCATTTCTATGGTTAACCTTAAATAAAATCAATGTTTGAATCTACGAGGGCTATTCGTAAAGTAAGCTCCGTTTGGTTCTTCAAAAAAATAAACTCGTGAAAAAGTTTTTATTGACAGAAGTTTTAGTTTACTGCAGACCTACTTTACTTTTTCACATAATTGCCATTCAGTTGGAAGCACTTTTGGAAACGGTGCACCAGTTTCTTTAAACACTTTGCATCGAAGCTCGCCGTCTGGAAATTACACCAGTTGACAATAATAATTTTATAATTTTTACTGTAATTGTTGACTCACATTTCATTTAATCAATGACGCACTTTACGTTCCAAAAATTGATAGCCGTCAATTTTGGACTAAGTACGGAGATTGCTTAAATGTTTTGAGATGTTTATTGAGCGTCTGTACTTAGGCTACACGCACTGCGTATTTGCAGTCCATGATGCCTATAGCCGAGACGTCAGTTCCTTTCCCAGGCGGCATACTTCTATGAAGAGGGTTAAATAAAGAAACTGGTGCAGCGTTACAAAAAGTTTTTGGATCTGGATGGCGATTAAATTAAAATGTGAAGTAGATATGTAGTAAACTAAAACTGCCAATTATAAATATGTTTTGTCACGAGTTTTTTTTTAATGACCAAACTGAGCTTACTTTACGAATAGCCCTCGTAATTGTCTCACAGATACTAAAATATGTAGATATAATGTTAATTTCACATATAATTAATTATATAATGGTAAATGTACAATTTATTTGAGTGACGATTAAGTTTAGTAGGTAACTGAAAAACGCCATTACTTTTTCAACAGATTTTCGGTATAATAATATTTTATCGTTTGATATTCGAATTTTTGTTCATCAAATGCTTGAAGTTAAAAATTAATGGCTACTAAAAATTGTTTACTACGTGAAATAATTAGCATTCAATTAATCTTTTGAGAATAATTACGGATCAAGATAGGTAGGCCTACACTATGCTGTTAATGTAAAATTTCTGCTTAAAAGAAGAAAAAAATTTCAGAATAAAACGGAAAAAAATATTATTTCGTAAAAACTGTAATAACCAATAAGGCGTCTTTTGGTTACAATGTTTCCTCTGGTTTTAACGAAAGCACATTTCTAGTAATTATCGATGAAAAATCGTTAAGCATGTCATAAAAACTGTTTGAACCGAAATTACATCTTTAAACTACTGTACTAGCAGCTATAGTGGATGATTTTATCAGATACTAGCCGAAGTGCTTCGCTAAGGCAGTCTGCAGGCAGAACACACTCGCACTGCTCACTGTACATGCCCCTCCTCGTGGGTATGCCACTGCCGTTGCAAAAGCCGTTGCCATGGATACGCAGAAGACATTATCAACGAAATGGCGAAATTTCATCAAGAATAATTATATTTTTCTTTAGTGGTGGTTTTTATTTTCTTAAAATATCACCTCTACAGTGAATTACCGGCCTCGTGTTTCGAAGGTCAAGTGTGCAAAATTACATCGAGATCAGAGCAAAACTGGAGATTTGTTTAAGGAACAAATAAACGGAAACTAATGGAACATTTTTTTAAATTCTTTCAAATCTTTTTTTTTATCTTTTCATCTCTTATGGTAAGTATATTACAACTGCTTGGCATCTAGTGAAAGGGTCACGCTGCCCTCCCTTGAATATGAATGAACTTGGAATGGGAGCTCACCTCATATTGGTTGCACTTAGTTGTAAAAAAAAAGTGGTTTTATTGTTATATCTCCGGCTCCCGTCATCGCAGCGAGATATTATACATGCCAGTTTTTACGTCTTATCATATGCTTTCAAATAAAATAAAGTCTGTTTGTGCTTGATGACGGGAACAGATGCCAGATCCCGAAACGTCGCAACTGTTTTGTCATAGGGAACCTATAATATTAGTTGGTGTTGTCGTCGTATCCATAACATATGTTCATCTCCATCGTTGTGTTCGTATATTTGCTACATCGTCCAGGTTTTGTTGTCTGTCTACATTTTCTGTTATTGTTAAAACGGTCTCGTAGTTTTTAGCCCAACGTTTTCGTCTGTGCTGTTATTATTATTTTTCCATGACTAAATTACTTCCACAGAATCCTTGTGCTGTCTGATTATTTAAGTTTAAATGTGTTCGTCATTGCTGTCGTCATTGCGTTGTCCATAATACCTGTTTAGGTTCATCGTTGGGTTTATCTGTTCGACATCAGCTGATGTAGGCTTGCTTTCTTCGGGTTTATGTTTTAATTTTTTTATTTTGCGTTTATCAATTTTTTTCCCTATGAAAAACAGTGCAAAAAATACAATGGTTTATGTCCAAAGAATTGTATTAAATCAAAAGAAAGGTTTCAACAAAATCGGTCCGGTCTAACAAACAAACGGACATAAAAGCCTATGCTTAAAGTTGTACAATAGTGTAGAGAGAAGACTGGTTCTAAGAAGGTTCTCGAGGCCACCACGGACGCGCTGTGGGCCACAGACTGAAGGGAATGGTAGAGCAGGTTGTTTGCAGCGGCGCATCTGTACGGATGCCGTTGGTATGGAAGTATCTCCGGAGCAGCGAGGGTTGATGGAAGGGGGTGGGGGGGGGGGGGAGTCGCCTTGTTTATGCAGAGCGAAGGCAGTCGTTGGTGCCGGGTCGAGGGGGTGGCAGGGTGGATCCCGGCGGAAATGAGGCCCCGCGCCATCAGAACCAGCGAGCAGGAAGACATCCGGGTGTCGAGGGGAAGACACGACGGCGAGGCGCCCAGGTATCGCTCGGTAGACAAGCCACTGAGTCGCTACCACCGAGATCCGCACGTTACTTAGAATACCAAAAACTCTACAGCAGTATCATACAATTCTCGATTATACCCCAAGACACATAAAATATAACCAAAATTACCTAAAAACCACACAGCTCAGAAACCCACAGAAACTACACAAATTACAACTATCATAACTTATAATCCAACAACTCAAAGCCGTCATGATCCTCACAAGAAATAACCACTTGCTTGAAGCTCGCATAACTTAAAAATCATTATTTAGTTTTTTTAAGTTACTTGTTTCTAAGTCGTGTGTTTGTCAAGTTATGACTCCACCTCATAGATGACTATCCACATATCGTACTAGGGAATCAGATCTTTTGTATCTCTTGTGATCTGCCCCAGCTGTTGTTTTCCTTCCTATTTTTATCTACTAATGTTCGTTCATCTTAAGAGCTGTTTTGCCACATGGTCAGGTGTGTGAAATTTATTAAAAAAAATTTTTTACACTACATTGTTCCAAACTGTTCAACCGATATGTAGCCTACTTCTAGTCCTCTACAAACTTCAGTATCACTTGACCTTAATATTTTTAATGTTTTGCAACACTGTGACCGTCTGCAAGGTCATAAGACGCTTTGTTTTTTTTATCTAAACTGAAAACATTTAAGGATGTGATAAAAGTTTTACTAACCTTACCTGTGTAGGGAAAACAAAACATGTGTCGTCATCAAGTCATGGATAGGGTACTTAGTGTTGTGTGCTGAAACAACGGTAAACATTCAGCAAAAACCATAGACTAACCAAACTCACTCAGGGATACCAACCGGGCAGGTCGCGAGCTTAGAAGAAGAAGAATAACAGCGAAAACCCCGTCTATGTATCAACTGGTTGGACTATAGACTGTGCTAGAATTATCTAGAAGCTTCTCTGATTTTCTGAATACTCAGGCGATTGATGGGAAATAAGAGGTTAAGGGGAAGGATATTAAGGTATATATACTCGGGTTTGTAGGCAGTAAGGGAAGACACAGTGAGAAGAACCACTATTCCAACACATCGCTCAGAGAGAGTGGGAAGGGGGGCAAGAAAGAATGCCGGGAGGGGTGTAGGGGGTGGTTTGGAGAGATAAGTATGGTAACTGTTCTGTTAATTTTCTGTAATGGCCAGTAAGTTTTATCTGGGTCTAATTTTCTGCTTTTGTGTAATGCTACAAATAAGTACCTATATGATACTTTTATGGAATTGTATTTGTATAAGTATTGTATGAGTCTTTGTATTAAGTTTTTTTATGTGTGGTCATATTGTTAATAGGTTTTCTCGTTGCACTTGTTTGCACTTTTCTGCACCTTGTGTGCTAGTAAATGTTAGAGTTTGGTTGCCATATTTGTTTCAGAAAAATAAGAACTTAGCTCTCCAAATAACTGAACTTAACATCAATATTTATACTTATAGTTAATAACTCTTACCATTTGTGTCGTTTTAAGACTGGCTACATAATTACTTGAATATTTATCACAGTTTTTAGAAGTCTGTTATAAAGTAACTTATGAGCTAAATAAAACAGATGTACTACAAGACGAGATAAAGTAAAATCATGTCTTACGTACCTGAATAAATTATATATATACTTTTAATATAGTTTTTATTTGCTGAAATATATTTTACAACTAATACACATATTTACATAAAAATTAAATTTAAGTATTTAAATATGATTTCATCGCCTTGTCAACTTCTGTCACACTTTTAAAGATTACTGACTGCACTTAGGTTATTTTTCCCTGGTGTTTTGAATTTAAAATGCAGATTAGGCCCCATCTGGGCAAGCAAGTGTTTACCTTGTGTGAGTTACTACTTGGCAAATAAAGTTGGGATTGTAGTAAGTGTTGGGTTCAGATGGGACCGGCCTCAACACTTAAAAACATTAGTTCCTATGGCGCATATGTTTACATTATTTTGATGCATTGTCATTGTATGACTTAACTCATTGTGGTGTCCATAAAGACAGGTTATAAATGGCTGAGCTACAGTTACCTCGTTTATGGGAGCCCCGAGGTCGTCCAGAAAATTTCTCCCGAAAATCCGTGTAAAATCCTGATAATATAAGGGTTCTAATTTTAATGTGTTGCTTTTCAGGTGGTGCAGCCTACTCATAATGTAATGTGAAAACATCATATAGTGGTTTTTTCCTTAACCAGTGCACTTTTTACCGTAACTTTTTCTGAGAAAAGTGTACGCTCCATAAAGTAGGGACATTTTCGGTAAGCGTACAGTGACCACTAATCATCTTGTTCATCATATTGGTGAAACGTGCTCATAGGAATTCGCCACTATGCCCTTCCTTTAACCTGAAGAAATTAACTAGATACTCAGAATACTGCGACTTTCCATGTTTATTCGCACAACTAAACCCGGTGCTCCTATAATCTCTCGCTCGCCTTGCGGCAACGTCGTCCTGTTTCAATACAGCGCTCTCTTAATACCCACCCCCGCCTCCCCGTTCGACACTGAACTTCATTTCACGACCCCTTCTTCTCTCCCTTTTGCTCTCGCTCCCCCTCGCCACAGTCTTTGCAAACAGGCGCAAAACCTCCCCCCGGCCCCCTAGAGCTAATTAATTTGTCGACAGTCATTTCATCGTTGCGTCGCAAGGAGACGCGTCACGCGCGATTACGTCGCCATCTTTGTCAGCCTCCGCGCGTGCGCCTTCCTTTGTCTGCTTCTCTCTCCCCCCTTCCCCCGTCGCAAAAGTAAACGCTCTCCAAGAGTGGTGGGGAGAGGAGGGGAGGTTTGCCATCCCCACCACCGCGCTCCCTCCCCTCCCGCCGTTAACCCCCTCCCGCGCGCGGAGCCGCCCCTACCTCACCCGCCGGCAGCGCGCTCTCTTAAGTGCGTTCAGCCGCAGCGGAGCTTTCCCTGGGACGTCGCCTTAATTGAAATTGGAATTACCACGAGGGAAAGAGGGAGCGCGCGAGGGCGCTGGCAGTTTACAAGCGCGAATTAACAGTCCTATTAAAGACGGCTCTGCTACCCCTCCCCCTCCCCCTCCCCCTTTTTGCAGCAGCCATGGCCCTACCATTTTCCTCGGGCGCGTCGTAGAGGAAACTGCGAGGCGAACTCATTAAAGAGCTGCTTTTGTTCCTGGTTCTCATAATGAGCTGTTAGTTGAGATTAACCCTGGCAACGAGGGCGTTGTTTGCCGGGAAATTTCTAAACTGCTGTAGATGCGCTCTCTCCACCTCCCCTCCGCAACCCACTCCCGGCTGCTCTAAGACACTCGTGTGTCGCCCTTTCTGGGCGCAGCCATCACTCACAGTGACGAGTGACCCCAGTATGCATGTGTCTCTTTCAGTGCACATGGAGTGTTGGTTTTAATATAATTAACATTTTTACACAGTTTCATGTTCACAAGTTAAATGTGCTTATATATAGTCTATAACCTTATTTGTAGGGCCTACTTTAAGGTTTGTCACTTGCGATCATATTTCTCAATTTCGACCTGTACATTTTTTTCCTTTTTTTTTTGCTAGTTTTATTAGAAATTAATTTCAACTTCTGTACGAAACTATTTATCAATTTTCGAAGTTAAATTAATAACGTCACTAGTATTTTTCTTTTTTTCTTTTATAATATAAAGAAATAAAATAAAATATATATCGGCTATGTAATTTTTATTACAGAAATTACATTTTTTATTCTGTTATAAAGTAACTAATTTAACGACAACTGCTTGTTTGCATTTTCTACTAAATTAAATAAATGATAATTATTTAAATTAAAGTTTCCATCCATATTTAATAGCCTTTCCACATTGATAAACGATATGTAGTTACTATTCGATGGTTTTTAATAGTTTTTTATGTTTCCTGAGAAAATCCGAATTGTTAAAAACTGATAGCCTATTTGAGATTTTAAGTCCATTACTTTTAATTCCCATTACAAAATTAAGTAATTATAATGTTATTTTGGTCAAAAATTTAAAAAACCGATTTTTTAATTTAATTTTTAGTTTTTATTTAGTCTCATATAATCCAAAATTTGTAAGTTAATACTGTTTATGTTGTAGATGAGAATGCATGCCTAAACACCCATGTACTTAATCTGAGGTTTGAAAGTCCCTATAAATACATATCTAGAAGAAAATCAGTCAACTTATGTAAACAGCAATTCTTTTTATTATTAAGACGTCAAAAAGTAAATTTTTTAAACATTTGTAAATATTATTTAAAATTTCTGATGTGAAAGAACAATCATTCCTACCGTTTTTCAACATTATTTATTGATCAGGCTTGTGGGTATAAAACTATATCTGAAATTAATCGGACACAGATTCACTAGGTAACAAAATTTTACCAAGTTTTTGTTTATCTTATTTTTATAGTCTTTATTGCTTAATTTGATGCTGCTGATCATGGATATTTGAGTGGTTTTTCCCCAATGCCGATATTTCGGATGTAATAATCCATCTTTCAGTATTCTTAAGAACAACCAAAATAACATGATTATTTAATGTAACTAGGAACATAAGAGAGAACTAACATAGGTACATTCTATATTGGTTCTAAAATTGTTCACATAATACTGAATTATATCTCATTTTCAATACAACAATGTCCTCGTTTAAAAATGTAAACGAGAATGGCTTTTCCTTTTATGTTCTTTGTATCCCTCTGCACGTACTATTTCCCATACATAGTCTACCATCATTGCACAGTCCCAACGTCCCTGATACCTTCTTTCCATGAGCTGAATTTCCTGTTGACCCGTTCTCCGTGTTCCTCACTCACCTCTCCTAAATTTGATCTAAATAAATCAATATGGGAAAACAAATAGTACCTACATTTTGACAGGAATACTGCACCCAAGCACACGGTAACTCTGTATCAAATTTTCACTTCTTTTGTTACCCAAAAAACATTGCTCTACCTTTCGAAAAGTTTCAAAAGCATTACATACAACAAGAGTCATTACATCTACAAGATCTTTAGATTGTGACATCGTATGCATCTGAGGTCCGGTAAAATTTCCACCTTTTATTTTTGCTTTAGATAACTTGGGGAACATTTGCCTGTTGAGAGTTAGAGCCTCAGAGTTGCTGTTAAAACATTTGATGAATTGTTAGATTAGTCCAAATTTAATATGGAGTGGGGGTAACAGAATCTTCTCAGTAGACACTAAGGTTCATGTTTTACGTTGTGTGTGCCTGGAAGCAATTCTTTTCTGATTGGCCATTCTCTCCTGGTGTAATGCTGATCATCTGCCCTGGTATCCCATATGCAGAGGAAACAAGAATACTTGGTGTAGCCACCTTGAAGCCCCAGAAGAAATCCCATCTTGAAATCACCACTAATATCCTACTTGTGGCAACTATAGTTGAGATTTTCCAAGACCACTTGACATTTTCATAGTTTCTTTCATGTAACGAGAATGAGCTACCGGGGTGAAAGGAAATTTGTCCCCATTCTGTAGTAGGACAGATTTAAGACTTGTACTCGAGCTATCTATAAAAAGGCGCCTATGGTTGGTTCAAAAGCAAATTATTTGTGTTGAAAGAGAGCATTAACATTGCTGCAAAGACATAGATGTTCTGACATTTCATAGAAGCAGGCGAAATACCTTGTGCCATACTGTGTATTTTGTTATTTTGCATCCTTCGGCAAGCAAGTTATTTTCCTTAAGCCGGGATGTAAGGAGTTCGACATTTGATTTGGTTGGTTCCAACTTTCTTATTAGCTCAGCCAACGTTTTTGAGTGAAGAGCTGTGGTTCCTTTCCACTGCTCTCAACACGATTGGAGAAATCACTGCCATCACTACATTTTTGTACTTCATCTTCAGTATTAGAATGATCTGGTGGCAATGGAACTGGCAGATCCTCAGAGTACGGTACTGGAGCAGTAGATGATGGTATGCTAGGATATGGAATGTTTTCTATTCTTGGTACTTTTGTAATGTGCAATGTTAACCATACAAAAGTAACAGTTTTCGTGATGGTTGTTTGGCGCTCTCCATATTCGAGGAACTACAAAAGGCATACATTTTCTTGTTCCACGTAACCAACCTTCTAAGGTATATCTGCAGCTACCGCAAGACACATGAGGAGCCCATGCAACATGGTACAACTAAATAAGCTTTGTAAGCATCACAGAATTTTGTCCCAAGCACAATTTTTATGTTTCACTTGTTTAGATCAGATATATTGTCCACAAACATAACAAAATGTGTCTGCAGGCAATTTAAAATGTCTGGATATTGAAATGTTTAATTTAAAGACAACAACCATAATTTTTGGAACCTCAAAAATGCAATAGTACTTCACAAACAAAATGAAGACTGTTTTTCAAAATATCGATATATATCGATATTAGTGTATAGGATTGTTACAGGTGTCTTGTATACTGATTTTACAAATTAGAAACTCTATGCTGATCGCTTGGAACTACTATGACTTTCAGGAAAAAGCGTTAAATTCAAAAGTATTACTAAATTATTAAAATACCCCTATACATTTTTTTGTTAAGTATTGACATTAAAAAATAATGGTATATTCGTTTTCAGCTGGTTTATTTTATTCAATAAACACTAAAAAAAGGAACATGCACAATTTTTTTGTTACATAGTGATGATTTTTAAAATCGGAACTGGTTTTATAATCAGACAAAGTTAAAGTTTGTAAAAAAAAAAGAAAAGAGGCATATTATAATACATAGGTACACGTTATAATTCTTTCCGTTTGAACTATATAAATTATTATTGCCTTACACAGCTGACTCACGCTAATAACATACTGGCGAATAGCTAGAAGATTCTAATGAACACTATGTCACCATTAAATGATAAAATTCTATTAACTTTCAAAACAAATCCGTTATTGTTTCTAGCAAATAAAAATAATTCGTTACATACGAGAGACTAAATGATGAAAAAAATTCTGACCCGTAAAGAATTGAATTTTTTTCGTTAGTACTTATTCAATTTGAGTCACCGTTTCTCTGGCATGCCCACTATAAGAGAACATTTTGTAACCTACCCCCAGAAGGTCTGCTTGTTTTCGATAATTTAATGATGGCTTTAAATTGGCGTATGAAGAGGATAACGAGGACTTGGCTCGCTACGTTTGTCGGTAACGGGGCTTAATTGGCCTGGAGGGCAATTCTAATTCAAAAATCCATTTCAGATCAGATGGCGTTTTTCAGTTCGCGCAGCACGACACCGAATCCACTTCACGCTGCCATTACTTTCAAAAGATTTCCTTTTTTTTATATATATAACGGAAGTTCACAATGGACCATTAAAGGGCTGAAAGTATAAGATTCAGCCGCACTTTTTTTTTATTTTCATTTTCTAAAAGAAGCAAGTTAGCGAGCGCTGAACCAGCATCTCGATACCAGATGGCCGTTCGACAGATCGACAAGATAAACGACGCAGGCGAGACAGGAATATTACAGTCGAGCTGCGAGGCGCTCTAAAAGGGTCGCCCGCGGGGACTTGAATGCGAGCCGACAAGGGTACTGGTGCCGGGGTTTGGGTGTGGAAAACCGGGGGGGGGGGGGGGGGGGGGGGGAGACCCGGTGTTTCCGCGACGCTTTTGTCGACAAGTTTGTTTGGCGGGCGGCGCAGTGTTATTGTCGAGCATGTCCGTCTGGGTTTTTTTATTAATAGCGGAGCGATGGGGCGGCAACCCCTTCGACGAGGGGCGGCGTGTGAGCTTTAAATAAACTACACTTCTGAAGCACGCCGAGAGGCCTCAAGGAGGGGGGGGGGAGGCGGTCGGGGAGAATCTAAAGTAATAGATCGACTCAATTAGAGACAGGGTTCACGTTTCGCCTGGTTCTCGGTACAGCTCCGGGCTAAAGAATGACAACGGACCCGCGCTTTCCACGCTGTTAACTACACCAGTACCTACTTATCAAACTATCAAATTATGTCTATATATTGACATAAAATTCGTCCTTTGGAAAGTCACTTTGAGAATAAACACACTATCAATAGGTGATTGTTCGAAGGAAAAAAAATGGCTTAGAACGTTAGAAAAATGAATGGCTTTGAACGCCAGTAAAAAATAATGGCTTAAGGAAGAAGTATTCTAAATAATTTTTGTTCAAACTTTTTGTGTTTTTGAACTTGATTTTAAATAATTACATAGACTAATATAAGCATATTATGGTTTATGAAAGGTTTGTAAGGATTTTATGAATACCTAATTTTTATTAGGTAATCAGATTTATGATTTACTGAAAAATAAGGAGTTTAAGACTAAGACTAAATATTAATGGTTAAACCAAAACTGTATAATTACCGCTAGGTTTTATGATTTCATAACATGCTAGGACTGACACAAAAATTTTCCTTTTGAGTTCAAAAAACCCATTAAATAAGGACTAATTTAGGAGAAAAATCATTTTATAAACAATTGAAAATGTTTCTTTAATGTATCAATTATAAATAATGTGTCAAAACACGAATTATTAGGATCAAAATAATTTATTATACCCTTAAAGACACTTTAATGATCGAAATCAAGGATCAAAAATATTACTTCTAGGAAAATAAATTTTGTCAGCCTTGCTTCCCTATAAGCATTTAACATGTCACTTGCAAACCACTGAAGCTGTTCGGAGGAAAATGTTTGCAATCGTTGACTGGAAACCTTTATTTACAAGGTACAATGTACAGTGAATATTGCTAGTTATCTGATCAGAAACAAGACAACTCTGATGTCCAGTAATTATTAGACTAATTTTATATTTAGTGAGTTTGACTCAGGTTAGAGAGCATTCCGTCTTGCCATTGCGAAACAGATTGCTGTTCAAGAGATGCAAAGACGTAGGCTACACAAATAAGAGGAAATAATTGTTAGAATTTTACAATAAAATATTCTGATACCTATATGCCGGTTAAGTGCAGCATTATGAATCATTTCGCTTTATTGTTAAAACTAAACGCTTCTACTGCTACGTGCAAATATAACTGATAATATGGCGTAGTTTGGTGTACACCTTGCAACGATCGCTACTGACATATCTCAGGACAAGACATCATTCTAGAAACACGGGTAAAGGAACAACCACAACAGCAAGCAAAAACATTTATGGATTAAATAAGCTATATCTGGATTGCGGGTTATTTTACTTGCTTGCATCTATGTGCCACATAATTCGTACGTGCCTCCTCGACTTATCAATTTCTTAAAATGATTCAATTAAATATTTTGTGTCGAGGTAAGATTTAGTTTACATATCGAAACATCTTTTTCAGCTCGAATACGAGTTTCACATGTATTCATTTATGTATTTATTTAGCTTTTTCTTAATTCTGCCGAAATAGGTTTAGCAGCCTTATTATTACATTAAAATTTCGTTTAAATAACGAAACACTGTCCGAGACCGACCTAGTTATTTTAAAAAACATATTATAGTCCAGTCAGTTGATAAACTGTACCTTGTATACGGTAGGGTCGAATTTTGTTGTTGTATTTGTTAAAATAGTTTCCAAAACTAAAAAAAAAAACACTTGTTATCTATTATGATGATGAGAACTATGATGGACGAAACACTACAACATTTTATCACCAATTATTTCATAAATATCTAAGATCTTCAAATAAAAGCTATTATTCTCAAGTGTAATGTTTGAGAGAGGATTCCCACTTGCATTATTTCTGCAATTGCGCTATAACTTCTTAAGAACTGGCCGATTTGTAAACACCTTCATTGATCTGTGAAACTGAGCTTCTCTTCGCGTAAACTTTGTAATAAAACAGAGAGAGAGATTTATATGCGAACTTACTGCACCCCTGGTCCTAGATGCGACCGTGGTTAGTCCTGTGCACCCCTGGTCCTAGATGCGACCGTGGTTAGTCCTGTGCACCCCTGGTCCTAGATGCGACCGTGGTTAGTCCTGTGCACCCCTGGTCCTAGATGCGACCGTGGTTAGTCCTGTGTACCCCTGGTCCTAGATGCGCTCGTGGCTAGTCTTGTGCACCCCTGGTCCTAGATGCGACCGTGGTTAGTCCTGTGTACCCCTGGTCCTAGATGCGCTCGTGGCTAGTCTTGTGCACCCCTGGAGCGGAGCACAGCGCATTGAAGCTCGCATTAGCGACGTGTGTTGTTAATAAATAAGGGATGTAACCCGAGACTCCTCGCAGCGGAAGAATTAACTCGAGCGGGCCCCTTCCAAACCCCGCTTCACCCCCCCCTCCCTTTTTCTCCTTTTCAAGGCATCAAGAACTTCCATAACCATTCCTTGCCCGGACCAGATAGCGTATGGTTTCACGCACAATGCCCTGACGGGGACTGGGGCATGCGGGGATATGCCCGCGCGGTTGCCCGCCGAGGGTTGGCGAGGGGTGAACTGGTTCCCGGGGGCCGGGGACAGTCGCGCCGACAGGACTCGCCCAGGATGCGAACCCAGCACGTCTAGAAGAGGAGCAGTTGTTTGCGTCAAACGATTGCTTGTTAAAATAGTTTACAACTTAATTTCTCTGGCGTTCGAGTCTTCAATGTTCAGAATGGTTTGATGCAACCCTTCAAACGTCTTTGCCGTACGGACTTGTTCTCCGGAATTCACCTTACTAATGTATTGGTGTGTTAAAATATTACGAACGGTAAAGATAGTCCAATAAATTCATGGCATTTTTCATATATATAGGGAATTAATATTCATAGGAAATTATCATACTTACGCATTAAATTTCTCACACAAAGAACAAGTTGGTAAATTTCATTTCACGTTAAAAAACATTAACAAAAGTGTTTTTGAAATCCTAACTAGCGTTAAACTCTGCATTTTCCTACACCCTACATCTGTTACAACTGGCTTCACATATCCCAGCCTCTGCTTCCCTCTGCAGATCTTGCCTTTGACCTTACCATCCAGCACTGGCACTGCGAGAAAACGGATACTAACCATAACTGTGTGCGGGCGTAATTTTTTAAAATTAATTTATGGTATCGCTCTCATATTTGTTTAGGACAATAATAAATTCAGACAAAATTTACCATATTTGCATGGCCAAATTCTCATACAAAGTAGGGCTTATATGTTAATACTTCCATTTCATGTTAAATAAAATTACCAAAGCAATTGTGTAGCTAATGAAACCAGAATGCCTCAAAACATGTCCCATTAGTTAATGTATTCACCAAATGTTTCAGCTTTCATCTATAAAACTAAAAAAACTAAGTTTTAAATGCCTCAATTGTTTTTCTTTCGGGATATAATAGAATATTTAGTTGAAACAATACAGTCTGACAAGCAGTAATATAATTTTTTTCAGTCAACTAGTCACGAATATACCAAGCGTTCACGTTAAAAAATAATAATTTTGAAATCCATGAAGGCAATTTTTCCGTCGGGTAAGAACTGTATAGCCAGGTAGGATTTTTCGTACGGCCGAAGTGGTATCAAAGTTTTAAAAGAAGCATGTATGCCATTCATTTCCTTCTCAGTATTGTTACATTTTACACGAGTTGAAATGTTATTGTGTGTGTGTAAAATATAACTGTAAACCTGAGTAAGAATTTAAAAATAAATTTGTTAACCTAGACTATCTACAGTTGAATAAAATGCCTGTTTTGCTGCCACAACATCTTATACGGTAGTGTTTACAAGAGTATTTTAATTCCACGAATATAAGACAGATATATTAACCACTTATACTGCAATCCATCTAAACTGAATACTTTAAATAGTTTTTGTGTTCTTCATCAATGAAAGGATCAAACATAAAACATTTTCTGATTCTGCATTTCGTGTTGGTAATGGATTGCTGTCAGAAGTTTGTTTTGAGCGTATAGATAAGATGGACGACAATACATACCCCCAGGGACAGAAATTATTTGTGTTACTCATTGATAAATAAACGGAAACGTAATTTTGTTCGTCGCATGCTCATATACTACTGCAAAACGAAGAGTCTTTCGTGATAATAACAGAAACCTTATCATTTTGTTACGCTTTGCTGATCGTAAATTCACATGAGTCGGTAATGTGCCTGGAATATAACCACAAACTTTTACTCCTTCAAGACCATGAATGCTTAGTGAATTTGGGTAAATGAATAATAAAGCTTCCACTCCAAAATTATTGGCTAGTTAATTTTTTGTATTTTTTTATCTGGACAATAAAGTTGTATTGTTTAACGTGCAAGAGGTCTCTCTTTTTTTTGCATTAGATATGCTCCAATTCGATATCTAGTGCTGTACCAGCGCACGCAATGTGGCAGTAGGTCCATTGAGTGTGTCCTCGCGACAACATAAAACCTTGAATGTTAGTTAAATGGTACATCCGTGAAATCATAACAAAAATCCTAAGAGGGCAAGCTCTTGGAGTGACCAAGTGAAACCAAAAAAGGTGGTCAAAGTGAACTTGCAGGATACAAATCAGCACAGTGTGGCAGAGGAACGGCTCGAATTCCATGTCCAAGGTTGTATCAATCCGTCATAACGCGGAAAATTGCTCGATCAGACTTAGAGTGAACTGAAAGGGTTACGCAACGGATATTTTTGTTTTATCTCGAAGTGAGATTGTAGGAAAACACTTTATTACAGTTTGGCCGGGGTGGGCTCTTATTCGTGTCCAAGGCTGTACCAAATTGCGCAGCGGGGCGGGAGATAGCCCCAGTGTATCCGCGCAATGACACAAACACTCGAGGGTTTCCTGAAAAGGGGGGGGGGGAGTGAACAACGGACCCTCCCACCCCTCTGCGACGGGCGAGGTTCGGTGGTGGAGGGGGTGAGAGAGAGACCAAAATCCATCCCTGAAGGGTGGAAACAGCGGGGAGAGAGGAAGGGGTGTAGCGATCTGTCCAATATCTGGAGCCGGCACGTGCCTTGGCCTGGCTGTCGCCGCCAAACACGCGCGCGGATTCGTCGGCCGGGCGTCTCATTAGCGACTAATGACTGACGTTTAGCTCCCCCCTTCCCTCCTGTCCTGCTGAGACTCCCCCCTCAGGACCCCGAGGGTCCTCGATTGTGGGAAACTGCCCGCGGCCGTAATTTAAAAATGAGGGTTAGTGCCTCTCCCCTTCGCCGCCTTGACGTGGAACATCTGCAACGCATGGCTACGGACAGGGGCCCGCGGGGAGGGTATAACTAATAGTTCCTGTTGGCGCGCGGAGCAAACAGCGCAGCCGCGCCGCTAATGACTCCGCGCGGCGCTCAGCCCAGTAATTAATCACCAAACTATCGCCCGTGCGGACAGCTGCGCGAGGCTGCGCCTGCGCACCAGGCAACATGCCTTGCTCTGCGCCACTTCACGTTGCGTCCCGCTGCCCCGCGACTACTATACTTGACTGGCCTTGTTTAGGCCTACTGTTAGGTTGTTCTATTGGCACGGAAGGCCTACAACGGAGCTGCTCACGAGCCGGATTTAATCTAATCCATACAAATACATAAAATCGTAGTGTCTGTGATTTCCGAATTATTATACATTACATTAATGTCTTGTTGGCGAATTACATATACCTAAAAAAACGTATATAATAATTTCACCTGTCTGTACTAAACTATTTAATTCAAAACTACTGATGCTATTGACTTTAAATCTTATACCTTACTGCGGTTCAGTTCGTACACATTCTGGAATTCAGCCTGCGAGTGCTATGAATACTTACCCGTCGTTGATTTTTTTTTCTATGTAGGCTACTACCTAACTTCACATCAATCATTCTCGTGTGATAAAATTAGTACATGTTGTTTCATAACCATTTTCCTCCCTTCTAATAAATGTATCTTGATGGCAGTAATCGCTAGCACGTCACTCTTATGCAACAACACTATGCATGATTCACATTTCTTGAACTACAAGTTGAAATGTAGCACCCATTATAGTTCTGGAGGTACCGTTGCCTTTAGCCTCTTTACATGGCTGAATGACGTAAGAACATACTTTTAAAATTACTAAAAATGAACACAATCATTTATTGTAAAACATTAAAAAAAAAAGTTATTCCAACAAATTAGTATTCATCTACCGTAAATAAGATAACTTTCAGTGCAACTTATGTTCTGTGTTGATGCATGATCTTTATTTTTTTCATATGTTAGTATTTAACTAGTTTTTACAAAGGGTAGGTCTCCAGGAAACGTATTTTCATGATACATTTCATTTAAATTTAGTTTAATTACTAATCCGAGTTCTTTACTCAAATAATAGTAACAACCATTAACTTCAATATTTAGCGTTTTTGGCATTTAATATAAATAAGCCGAACGCATTTAAAACAACCAGCTAAAAAATATATACAATTTCCTTCTCAATTTAATGCAAAGTGTAAAAAGCAATTATAATTATTTTAAGCCTATAAAAATCTTGTTCCATAACAATTATAGTAGTATTACGCCTGAGCTACAGGGATGAGACACCAGCTAATCGAGTCGTAGGCCTAATTATCTAATTCGGTTCCTTAAAATTGGTTTACAGGATAACACAAAGCAAGTGTGTATATTATATTTGCAAAGTACTGGTTATTTCTAGGAAACTACGTACAAACTACTATATTTAATGTAAAAGTGCAATCACACCCAGAGGCAAACGACGTGAGAAATTTGTTCGACTGTACACGACCCGCGGGATCGTGACGAACTCGCTTGAGTGTACACGGCGATGTTTGGCGGGCGGGGCCTCTCGACAGCTCAATGAGAAGTGTTTCCAGTGCAGGTTATTACCGAGGGCGGCGTAACACTAGCCTGCCCGTGACACGCCGACCCGGCCTCTTGTGCTCTCGTCGGGAACATCGTCCCCGCAGACAAGAGGCCTCGCTCACAGAGGCGAGCCGCCTGGGTACTACCCTGCCTGAAGATGTTGAGTCGACACTTCAGAAACTGCAGTCCTCGTCAGTTTCGCGTGACGAGGGTGTGCGAGCTTGGAGGAGGAAGGACTTTAATAACGAGCCACAAAATGTTTATAATTAAAACAGACTAAAACAAACTGATTAATAAAATTTCTTGGTCATACTCTATTTCAGTATTTCACTGTTTGTCGTGGGAAAATTCATAAATGCAAAATAAGAAATAAAAACGAAAACATAAACCCACAGAAAACAATCCTAAATAAGCTGATTTCAAGCAGATAAAACCAACGATGAACATAAATAAATATTATGAACAACACAAAGACGACAGCACAAACGAACACAATCAAACTTAAATATCAGGACAGCACATGAATTCCGTGGAAAGAATTTAGTCATTAAAAAAATAATAACAGCACGGACGAACACAGTGGGCTAACAACGACGGGACAGTTTCAACAATACTGGTAAATTCAGACGAACAACAAAACTTCGAAAACGCAGAAAATAAACGTACTCAACGATGAAGAAAAACAGATATTATGGACACACAGCGACGACAACACCAACAAACACAGCAGGTTTCCTATAGAAAAAACAGTTGCGACGTTTCGGGAATTGGCACCCGTTCCCTTCATCAGGCAGGCACAAACAGACTGGTGAAAATAGGAAAAATTCATAAATGCGAAATAATAAATAAAAATTATAAACAGTGCAAAATTGCAATTGCGTATGTCCAAGAAATTGTATAAGTTCAAAATTCCACCTTACAGGGATAATTTAAACAACCAGGTCTTTAACATCATACTTTCCGAGGAAGGGGCACCATGTCGAGGCCTGAGCAACACCGAACAGCGACTCTGACCAGGGACCTAGCCGGAGGAATCCTGGAGCTAGTGGCCTCTACACCAGGAGATGCGGAACTGCGGTAGAGCAACGAGTGTCAAGGCGAGCACACGACTGGCTTTGAGCCCGTGCAGTCGGTGGGGCGTGTCGACACTTTGTAGCGCGAGTCGAAGACCTCACTGTCACTATCCGATGCTCAAGATATAATTTTGAATGAGTAGTAACTCGCTGAGCTGAACGTGTGAGCTAACTACCGATGTATGACTACAAAAGGAGAACTGTAGTTGTTTACCTTATAGGGATTTTATTGGTAACACGTCGTCGGGCTTTGGGCTTGTAGCGAGTTTACATTGTACCCGTAACGCAACACAGACTCGCAATAAGTGTTTTATTATTAACTAGTCATACGATTAATTGTAATTTTTTGTGTGTTCACTGATATGTATGTACCTGCGCGATCTTCTTATTTATGAGAAGTCCATTCAGTTGTTTGAATGTGATGTGTGTACATATAGTTGGTTGTTAATAATATGGTAATAAATGGTTAGGCTAGTGAAACATTGGTGATTTTAGCTTAGTACAATCTGCATCTTATCCCAAAAGTTGGTTATTAGACCAACAACCCAAAGCATTTTTACTTATTAGCGTTAGGACATAACCTGATTTTACCTGATTTAGGACGGTGAAGACATAACCTGATTTACTTGACAGAGGGTTATTATACTACTTATGGTAACAGGAACAACTTGTAGCATCTATTTTGTGAATGAGTAAGATTGTAACTCCTTCATTTGAATTATTTCAGCTGCTGTATTGCGATTTACATAAAATGTGCTGAAAGATTCTGAGCTAATAAAGAATTCGTAAAATCATTTATAATGAAATGCGTGTGAGAAGTGTGTTTTGGTATGTCCGGGGACAGTGTTCAGGGTGTGTGGTGTTGTCCACCATCTTGGATTGTGAAGTCACGGCGGCTATCTTGGATGTCCTTGACCTTAAACTTTGACCTTTGACCTTCAAAATTAGCCACAATTTAGCCAAAAATCGCCAAAATTTCCATTCTTTGAAGAAAAAAACCGCCAAAAATTCTCAAAAAATTCTACAATTCAAAAATTAGTATTTCGAAAGACCTCAAAATACCTTTTGACTTTAAACGAACACAATGTCCTTAAAACGGCTTAAGCATCCATTTATAAAGCCCCCGATAAGCCATTTCTAGGAATAAGGATACCATGACCGCCATATTGGATTATGACGTGACCGTTGAAATTTCCGTTACGGTCGCCATCTTGAAAATCCGTAATATTTATGTTAGAAAATCGGGAAAAATTTATAATGCATAAAAAAATTAAATAATCGAATTAAATAATAAAAATTAAATAAAACATTATTTAAAAAATTAAATGTACACTTACACCATTGAGCTTGAAGTCCTCGGTACAAACCCGACGAAGTCAAAAAAAAATGGCGTCAGTTTCTTATCTTTACCGTTTTTAACGTCGAACTCGATGGAGGTTGTACCATCGACTACGGGAACCATGACGTCAGTGACGACGATGGTGGAGCAGATTCCGTTGGCAACGGTGACGTTAACACTGGAGGAGACTTCAACAGTCGTGGTACCACCAGCAGAAGAGACTTTAATGCCGGTAGTGCTGGCTGTACACGAAACCTCGACGAACGCTGTTTCGCCCTCGATGGAGACTTCAATAGATGACGAATCGTCAACAACTAACGAAAATCGATGTCGTTACTGCGACATGATTTTCTCAAACATCAGCAATGCTCGTCGACACGAGCAGAGAGAATGTGCTAAAAATCCTCCTCGCAACATGTTTGGTTGTGAGAGATGTGATAAGCAGTTTGCCAGAAAAGATAATATGAAAACGCACATGAAGACATGCAAAGGTTTTGCTGTGCGGCAGAAAGTAAAGGTTTCTATACAACAACGATTCATTGATGTTCATAAGAGTATGCCTGGAAATGGCACAACTATGGCAACGCCAGTATCTGGATCAGGTCTGAACCACGGTATCCTTGCAGCTACTGTGATACGTCGTTCGCATTTTCCCATGATGCACGAAGACATGAGCGGATCCAATGCAAGAAGAATCCTCGCATGAAGTTTCGCTGTGATGAGTGCCATAATTGGTTTACTCAAATTGATAGTTTGCAACATCATGCGAAATAATGTAAATGCTGAACTAGCTGCAGAAATTTCGACTCCTAGCTTTAGATTGGAGACTCGTTAGCGTACAAGCAAGAAAACCGATTTGCAGCAACCGATTGCTATGGCGTCTGGGCATGGAACTAAACCTGAGACTGTGTTCGGTGCATTACAGGTGAATGAAAATGGCTTCTACTTGGCGCAGTCTGCATTTCGCGGAACATTGAAAGACTACTATTATCTAAATACGATAAGTGAGTCGAAGGACATTTGTACTTTTCTAGATTATGTCAGACAGGACATAGCCAATCAGCTTACTGATGACGTAGCAACAAACGGTCCATAAAAATATAACTTGTGGTTGGTCTGTAAATATGGAAAGCCATATCCGTTCGATGACAAAGTGAAGAAGTGTGAATTCAAGACATCGGCTGCAGTAATTTACAGTTCTAACGATGTAAAGCAAACTGTTAGACACGGTGTCCAGAAACTCTGTCACGAAGAGGAGAACTATGTCAGTAAAGGTTCTGGCTGGTCTCTGTCTAGTATAAACCGATTGGAGATAAGAATTAGTCATTTCACGCCTATGTAGACCTAAATGTTTGTAAGATTGCTAACCTTCGCAGGTGATCCTGTAGTAGAATAGAAATTAAGTAATAAATATTATCTTTGTAAAAGAAATTGCTGTGTTTAATTTCTCGAACCTACCACTATTAGGCTTAATTGATGATATATTAAATTAATTTTATATCGTCCAGGGATCGAACCAAATTTCGAATCAATCATTACTTTAATGAGTGAATTTATTGATGAATTTCGGATTTTTTTCCCGAATCTCTAGCTAAATAATTACACGATTCCAAGATGGCACCCAAATTTCCAGATGGCGGGCACCTCAGTAATAATAAATTATTACTGCACTCTAGCGGGTAAGAATAAAACTAGCACGATGGTAATGCACTCTATAAGACGAGTACACACACAAGATGATGTCCTCCAGCAGACGAAAACAAGATGGTGGCAATGTACTCTAGCAAGTGGTAGCTCCTGGTAGCATGTACCGAACACAAAATATCGGATCCATGATGTTCGTCAAGGTCAAATTTCAAGGTCAAGATCAAATTTCAAGGTCAAGGTCAATGTTCAAGGTCAAAGTTCAAGGTCAAGGTCAAAATTCAATGCCAACAGTCGAGGTCATAGGTATGGTGAACAGAAAATTTTACTAACATGGCATCAGCACACTCTAGCAGACGAAAACAAAATGTCGGCCTCCAGCGGACGAAGACAAGATGGCGGACATGACGTCACACCAGCTGACGACATATACCTTGTTATTGGTGTTGGTAGGTCAGTCTGTAGGTGTCTTCTGTGGAGGATCAGTAGTTTATTTTTTTATATTTGCTCTTACCGGTTTCGAACCAAGGACGGGAATCAGACTAATCAATCAGTAAATTAATAAGTTTTTTTGGTGAATTTTGAACTTTTTTCATTAAAATAATAAATAAAGTGTTTCAAGATGGTGCTTTTAACGATAATTGATACAAGTGGTGACATAATTCAAAATGTCGGGTGTGGCGCAAGATAATTTTATTACATTTTATTGAGAATTTTTTTAATATATATATTTATAAATTACTGGTTTACTCTCGCCGGGAATCGAACCGAGGTGAAAATCGTTTAAGTAACTAAACATTTGAAGTTGGCAATTTTTAAAATATTTTTTAGAATTTTTTCGGAATTTCTAGTATTAAAAATGTGGATTTTCAAGATTGGGGCCTAAACGAAACATGCAACATTAATAGAATCCAATATGGTGACCGATCTATACGTGCAATGGTGGTTTTTAAGTAATATTTTATTATATTTTAATTTATATTTTTTATATTTTTTAAAATTTTTTTCTGTGGTTCTAACATAACAATTATGGATTTTTAAGATGGAGGACATGACGTCATGCTAGATGACGATTATATACCTTGACATACGTGGTGGGAGGTCAGTCTGCCGGCAGCTTCCGTGAAAAAAGTACCTGATGTAATTTTTTTTATTTTTGACCTCGTCGGGTTCTAACCGAGGACTCTAAGCTCCATGGCGTAAGTATACATTTAATTTGTTAAAATAATTTTTTATTAAATTTTTATTAATAAATTCGATTATTTAATTTTTTTATACATTTTAAAATTTTTCCCGATTTTCTAACATAAAAATTACGAATTTTCAAGATGATGACCGTAACGGAAATTGCAACGGTGACATCATAATCCAAGATGGCGGTCATGGTATACTTATTCCTAGAAATGGCTTATCGGAGGCTTTAGACATGGATGCTTAAGCCGTTTTTAGGACATTGTGTTCTTTCTAAGGCAAAAAGTATTTTGAGGTTATTCGAAATCCTAATTTTTATAATTATGGAATTTTTTGATAATTTTTGGCGTGATTTGGTTTTTTAAAATTGAAATTTTGGTGATTTTTGCTATTTTTGACGATTTTTGGCTTAATTTTGGTTAATTTTGCAGGTCAAAGGTCAAGGTCATAGTTCAACGTCAATGTCATCCAATATGGCCGCCGTGACGTCACAATCCAAGATGGTGGATAACACCACAACACCAGACCCTGAACCCTGTCCCCGGACATACCAAAACATACTACTCGTGTAACTCAAATAGACGTGTTGGTCGTCACTGTATGCCATTCAATGTAAAGCATATCTAGTAATCGGATCGTTTAGAAAATATAATTTCGTCTTGAACGTGATTTTGAATGATATATAAATTTTAAAACATTTTAATTTGGTCCCTTCACTTTCATTTTATTTAAAAGAGACTTTCAATTTGTATTTGAAAAAAAATTTTGTCTGTTTTTAAACCCGATAAGTGATTATAGTACAACATACAGACGATAAACAAAGAGGATATGGTGTTTAATAGGTTGCTCTACTACATAGCGGAATATGTAGACATCGACTCTGACATTGAATGGACTGGTTGTATGCTCAGCAGGCTCTCACATGTGGCAATATTGTATTTACAATAATTCAAGCACGAATCTACTGTATCAGCTTAAAAGCGTAAATTACCTACCTCAAATAACGACTAAAGTGGTAAAGAAGTTAGTAAATTACCTCGATGAATAATTATTGCGTAGCTATACTTTACGAAAAACATTTGGTTCGAAACACATTTGGTGGGGTATCTAATGTTCAAATCAAAATTTCCATTGTTTCGAAAAGTAAGTATGTATTTTTCAAAAATCAAACAAATGGTATTAGCCTTAGCTATTCCTTGTTACAGAATGTCAGATTATTTAGGAATTTAATTATTATGGACTCTACAAGTGTCGAAATAAAGTCGTAGTAAAATTATTGCTGATCGAAATAAAGCGAACGGATGTAGAAGTGTCACAAAATTTATGTGGAAAACGCACAGATAGAAGTGCTGTAAAAAAAGAATTACCAATAGCAGGGTAGTATAAATGTCGACAATGACCCATACATTGAAACCACTAAATAACTAATGACGCATCACTAGGGACTGCAAAATTCGCGTTTTCAATAACTCCACAATACTCTATTCATTCTGGAAAAGTACACCTGCTTATGAGGTCCTATTAGTGAATCAGCAAAAAGCTAAACGCATTTTTATTCTAGCCTATCGCGAAATGAAACCGCGATTTTTTTTACGGTCTGTACGCATCACCGTATTATTTTTATAGTTCAGTTCAAACTGCGCGGCGTTGATGAAACTTGTTTCGGCCGAAAAAAAGGCCCGCCCGCCCGCGCCACCGCGCCGGGTCGGTTTTTAATCACGCGGAGCTGGCGCGCCGAACGGAAAACAGTTAACTTTAGTCATTAAACGTGTTTGGCGGGAGCTAATTGCGCTGCCGCTGCCGCTCGGAGCGGTAGCTGTTAACTCCCGACTGCGCGGCGCGGGGCCCGCCGAGGGTGGGAGTCTTTGTTGTCGGCGACAAGCCTCGCTGATTATGACTTGTTTGCGGTCCCCGCGACGACGACACGAGGCCGGGAGCGACAGAGAGCGCGGGCGCCGAAGGAGGGAGAGAGAGAGAGAGAGACAGACCGCCCGACCCCTCAAACTGAATCAGGCCTGGCAAAGAGCCCTGTGATTAGTGCGCCCAGGCCTCCAGCCCTCCCCCACTCCTCACTCGTCAACCTACCTCCCCTCCACCCTCCCCCCCCCCTACACTCCCGTAACAACCTTAATCAAAACTTTGATTAATAACCGCTAAATTGAGTGTTAAATTCATTACACAAAGTGAATAAATTGAAGATTAATTAACCATTGATAATCTAAACTTGGGTGCGGCCGGGCCCTAGATGAAAAGGGGCTTCACGAGGAAGGGTGCGTCTTTTGGGAGTGTGGGGAGAGGGGTTTGGCAACCATGCGCCTGCCATCCCGCCGCTTTAACAAGGTTAAAATTTGCATTTGAGGACGGAAAAGCACTTCGCAAACGCAATTAATGCGAAGAGGGATGGACGGGTAAAGTCCGGGATAGGACACGCGGGAGGGGGCTGGATGGAGGAGGAGGGAATGTCCGACGCCTCGTTTTCGGGGAATGAGCGGACCGCGTCGCTGGAGGGGGGAGGGAGAGCTACTGTGTCGCGGGAGAGGGGGTAGAAACAGTGATCGGAGTAATGCCGGGGTCGAAGGAATGACTTAAGAAGGTAGCGCACTTGCCGGAAGAACAGCTCGCTGGAAGAGAACTGTCGCTTAGGACGGTCACCCGGCTCAGCTCCTAGCTGCGTAGGAGGGGCTGATGAGTGGGAGGAACAGCATCGAAGGGCAAGAACGTGAAAAGGGCAGTAGGTAAAACGTTTCGTTTCCGAAAGCTGAACCACTGCTGATGTTTAACCGTCGAGGAGCGAAGTGATGCAGTGCTATCACACTTGTCTTGCGTTCCGGTACACTTGTGCTGTTACATTGGTCCGGCAGCCCTCATTTCTATCTTCCACGGCCTCCTTTGATCAGTCCCAGTAAATCCTGGGATTGTTCTTTGCTATAGGTCGATTCCTTCTACGGTATTCCTGATTGGCGTTGCTGCGTGTTATGTACCGTTCCTAATGACCTAGCGTTCGATAAGACTTACAGCCGAATTAAAAAACAAATAAATATGCATTGTTACCTTTATGATGGGATGGTTGGACAAACACATAAAAATAATTGGCTTCTAAACACAATTTTTCTTTTTCAGTATTATGCATGCGATTCGAAGTTTAGTTTGTCATATTTTTTGCATTGGCTTAGAACACCTTTTTGAGCGGGCCAAAAATACTTCAGTTTCAATGTTAGTTAACCTTTCACTAAGTAAAAACAACAATCTCTAAAGCCGTGCAATCTAAACCTATAGGCCATAATGTAAGGTTTGGTGCGAGCTATGATACAATTTTCATGTGAAGAGTTTATAAACGCTTCTATGGAAGAGCTACTCATACGATATTTCTCTCACAACCTATCCAATATTTATTTGTTAATTTTCTGAGCCTTGCTACTTACTTTTGTGTAATTATATATTTCTAGATATATTTTTCAGAATTTAAAAAACATCCTGATTGCTCTAACAATATCTTTAACCACAAAAACATAATACAGCTGATTACCTAAAATTTATACCTTGCAGTAAAACATACAAAAGGTCTTTTACGCAAAAATTTTGCAAAAAACATTTGAAAACAGTTGAAGCCTGGTATTTCACTCCAGTGTGTACGAAAGCTCACATGTAGATTGTAAGTAGATCACGTGGTGATGTGAAAGTTTTCAACGCGTGTTATATAGTCCCAGTTGGCGCGCAGCCCGTCTTGGCACGTGCTTGCAAACACCCTAGAGGAGGGTGATCTCCAGTAAAGACCTCTGAATGACCAGCCTCCTACCCCCCCCCCCCCCCACCCAGGAAACAGACCCCCACGCCCCACCCCACCCACCCTCGCACGAAATGCCCCGAGGCATGAGGAAAACCCATCATCAGCCCTGCAAATGGTGGGCCAATAAAAAGAAGACAAAAAAAGAGACGGTAGAAAGGCGAGGAAAAACTGTTTTGTTCTCTTTTGAAACACTCTCCGAGTGTTTTTCCTTAGAGACACGAGGATTGCCGAGGGGAGAGCTCGGTGTTCTGGTGTTCTGTCTCGCTCGTTCCTCTTCTCCCCTTTCTCCCCCCCACCCCACGGTCGCCCCCCCCCCATCAGCGGTGCTGCCCCCCCAACCACTTGGCTGAAAATGATGGGCATTTAGCGTTAAATTTCAATTGGGCAGGGGCGTCGGGTCGTTTATCGAAGTGCTTGCAGCTGATGGGGAGGGTGTGGGAGGGGGTGTGTGTGTATGTGTGTTTGGCGCCGAAGGGCGGCAGAGAATGGACTTCGCTGATGATGCGGCGAAGGAGGGTCTGCGGTGCAGGAAGAGAAGAGTGAACGCGTGAAGGAAAGGGATGGATGTTTGAGAAAGGGACGCTGAGAGAAAAAGAAAGGGACGAGAATATGAAGAAGAGGTGGTGAAAAGAGAACGTTAGCTATCGAACAAAGACGCGGTCTTGCGGCAGGGGCGAAAAAAGGCAAGTTAAAAGGGGTCGCTGATCTTCAAAAAGGGACCGCACGCAAAAAAAAAAAAAAGGGGGGGGGTTCTGCGAAAGTGGACACACGCTGGTATTGAGTTTTACCTAGCTTTGCCAGGAAATTAGTTCTCGGCGAATGCGTTAATTATCTGGCTTGAATTGTCCTGATTCCTAGAAGCTGGAGCAACTTTGGCTCGCACTTCTACCAGATCATCGCATCTGCGTTGGGGTCTTGACGTCGCACGGGCTTGCTCAGAGGTTGAAGGCGACGGGACCACACAGATTACACTTGAGTAAGACCCGGTGCTCGGGAGATTCAGTCATTACGGGGTGTTGGGATCGATCCCACGACCCTCGACCTCGTAAGCACGGCGCGCTAGCGAACAAGTAGTCGACCGGCAAGCTTTCTTCTCGTCAGGGCCGCGCACAAAAACAATGGTTGGGATTTGAATGTGCTGCACTTGTAAACTAACCGTATTCGTAGTGAAAATTACCTCACTGAACCCTTTAGATAGGTCACGGCCAGTCCCTGAAATTCAGGGAACGGATTTCGTTGTCACATTCGTGGGAAGCCTTTTTTTCACAGACGAGAGAGCCAAACGTCCGATCGTGCATCTTCGGGTTTTTATTTTTATTTTGGACAACTCATGATAACTAATGGTCAATTAGGTTAGGTTAGCTACATTATAAATACTTTAAAACATTGTGGACCGTTTATTTGGTTAGGATAGCTACATTAAAGATACTGTGAAATCATGTAAACGGTTTCCTAGCCCTGGATAGGCTACATATTAAAACGTTATTTGCTAAGCAACCTTCGGGGAACTTCCGTTGTGGCTCTCTCGTCTGTGAAATGAAGGCTTCCCACATTCGTGACTGATCTGTGCCCAATTTACTACGCATGCGCAAAGCTCACTTTTTAGGCGATATCGTTCGGATGGCGGACCCACGTCTGACGCCATTAACTCGTGAACGTCGGGGGACGTACTAAGCGTGTCAGTGGCCAAATGAAACATTCTTATAGCTAAAATATCCTGGAATACATTTGTAAGACTCTAATGCTCACAACAAGAAAATAATCGCAAAATAATAAATACTTGAGCAAATTAGAATAATAGCCATAAAAACTTACAGTTTCTGCTGCATTACTGTATTGTCTCTGTAGCAGAGTGGTAAAGTGCTTGGTATCCACATAAAAAACCGTCACACGGAAAATTTTCAACATTTTTATAAAACTTATAATTGCATTATAAATATTATTAAAATTTATGTACAATACATTTATAATTGTTATTTTATAGAGTAATTTGCTACATAAACTTATTATACATAGCTCAGTCCATTTGTTTTGTTATTTCATATAAGGTAGCCTATGACGCTTATTTTTTACTAATAATAAAAATAAATGATCACAAAGATACAATAGAAAGTGATAGTGTCAATACAAATATGTCCCCTTTAACTCTACCCTCTATTTCCTCCATCAATAATCTGTCTACCTGTATCCTCTATGCCGTGAAACATTTTCCGGTTCCAAAAATTATGTTACCAAATTTTGATAAGAATTAAAAAAGACTTTTCATCAGGTGTTAACCAGAAACGCTGATTTTTATTGTTTTTCATTATCTCACGTACCTAGACGTAAACAAACAAATGTTGTGCAACTTCAAGTGGTGTGCTCGTTCTGCGATATGCAACTCTTTCTAGCCTCGCGCAAGGCACCGTTTATTAAAACGGCTGCTGATCTGTCGGTTACCTTATTAGGATTTTATTTGGACAGTTTCTGGAATATTACCCGCGAGTGAGGTTACTTGTGTGTCCGAACATGCCATTGCTTATTCGCTTCCTTAACAGAACTTCTTTAAATACCACCCTAAATTGTTATCTGCCCTTTCATGATAGAGTTTCAAATATAAACCGTGAGAGGTAGCTCTATGTCAGCTAGCATTGCTTCACAGAACATTGGAATGTAATCAAAGTCACTAATCACAGTGCCGTTAAGATGCAAAGTGTATTTATAATCATCCCGCATACAGATTGAGTGCATACTTTCACGCCAAGTAAATTATTTAACTGCATCAACATTTAAAATTTTTATTAGAATTAAATTTCCTTTGCTGTGCATAAATTATGGTTTTGTCAAACAATAATTTGGTTTGACACGGTATTTGAAAATAGTATGTTTTGGTTGACTCAAACAACACTCTCGTAGTGCGTGCGTGAATCATTGGCTGATCCATGAGGGGGGGGGGGGGGGGTGAAGTGGCATAGCGATATCCCCCCCCCCCCCAACTTGAATAATTTTCAGATTTTCTCTAAATTCCTAATCATAGTTTACCAAACTTACTTAAGTATTAAATACTTGACTGCAGCGCTATAGACACCAGGACTTTTTGAACCACAAATAAAATGTACTAAATATTGCGATTCTGAAAGTACTAGAATTATTGTATGAAAGATTGTATTTGGCCCTCCCCTGAACATCATTTTGGATCCACCATTTGGCGTGTACTAATAAGGACTCAGGGAGATTTATTTTCCATGAGCACGGTTCTTATACAAAACTCAACTCCCTTCATGTGCTGAAGGAGACCGAGTGGGGTTAAGAAAGGTGACATAAATATTTGCTTGGACTTCATTTTTCGGTACACAGTGTAGTGCATATCAAAACTAATATATATGTATTTATATATATGGATGCGTGTACTTATGTACGCGCGTTAGAAGTTGTACATATTTGGCTTAACAAGCAACTAAATTTAACTTTGCATGCAAATAATTATGAGAATTAAAATGATAAAAGAACTGGAATGATATTAAAAATAGGGTTAGTAAATTAAAAAGTCAATCAAATAAAGTTTTTTTAAATAGATACTTAGTATTCAATACAAATATAAATATTTGTACAATTAATTATTTAATTTAGTTAAAATATGCAAAATAAATTTTAATTAATAATGAAAATTAATATATATGCTAAGTGTTTATTATAATTTATTAATATTAAATACTCATAAAATAATGTCATATTTTATAATGAAAATAAATTATACATACGGGAAAATAACCTCACTTATATAAAAACACTTGGAAACATAGTATAAACACAATTTCTATTAATAATGTTCACAATAAATAATTTTTTAATCATATCCACTGGTATTAAATATCAATCACTATAGTATATGATTTTAAAGCATAATTATAATGTTTTATGTAGTTTTTTTTTCATCCTGTCAAACTTTTATTGCATGCTGCGCGCGCATCGTAAAAATTCACTCTCATCATTTATTCATAACGCATCTAAAGAAGTATAACTTCAATAAGTACCTGTATTCGGTGTGGTTTCAGAGGGCGGGTGTAGGAGGGGGGTATTTTATGATCATATCATCCTTGCTGGTCTCGGTCCCGCACAGATTTCTGTAGTTTCTGATCGGATTTTGGTTCTGTGCTCTCTGCTTTGTCACCGGGTCCCTCGCTCACGTGGCGTGGGGTCACCGCCTCGATCCAGACCTCGCGGCATGACTCATTTCATGTGGCCAAGTGGTTCGGAGCCCGCCCTGATCCGGCAGATCGCAACTCCTCGAGCCTCCGAGCAGAACCGTGCGCAAGTGTCAGACCTCGTCAAACTAACTTATTAACCGGGCTGTGGCATGATGCTCACTCCAGTGCATTCTTATTGTGATTCACCTACGCGCGAAAGTTACACAGGCTGTCCACATTCTGGAATGTCGGTCAGGGAAACTCAAGGAATTTTCTTTATAATCTGAGGAAGTCATGTAAATTCCTCAGTGATAGTAATTTGAGGAGGAAATGTAATGTTCCAGTATGCCATTATCCGTATTTAGAACACTTTTTTTTTTCATACACTGTAAGATGGCGTATGCATGGTACTGTTTGAAGTAGAACTGCTATAGGGATGGTGGAGGCTGGATTGTCATTGCGAAATAGGCAAATTATTTGGAAAAAAAATTCGCCTGGGAAATTTGTAATTTTGGTAACTGAAATACATGGAAAAGCAAAGGAAATTCTTGTACAGATTTATGTGGATAAAATGTTTTATGAAATTAAAAAAAAGAAGATGAAGGGTGAAAAATAATAATGAGTACGTGTACCTACGTACGTGTGTTAAAAGTTATATTTATTATAGTTTTTCATGTATATAATTAATATAAATAAAATAATAAAGTACTAGGGTGATATTATAAAAGCAGTTGATAAAATATAATTTCAATCAAATCAAAAAATATAAATCAATAATCGGTATCCAATTTTCATATAAACATGTGTTAATTATTTCATTATCATTTCATAATCTAAATAAATTTTAATTACTAATGGAAATCAATAAAAGGCTGAATGTTTATTATAATTTTTTAATTTTAATTATTTGGTATATGATAATGTAAAACTTTATAATTTACAATGTAAATCAATTTTATATATATATATATATACGGGAACATAACCCCACTAACGTAAATATACTTGAAAAAGTTTATGTAGGCTACCCAATATATATCACTAATATCTATTCACAATATTTTTTTAAATGAAATGGACCAGTATTCCATATCAATCACTAAATTATAATATTTAAGGGCACATATATAAATTTTATTTCCCTGTACCTTTTTTTTCCTCTGTGAAAATTACGTTATGTGGTGAGCGCGCATCGTAAAAATTCACTGTCGTAGTATTTTCATAACGCGCCTAAAGAAGTATAACTTCAAAGAAAAGAAAATACGAAGCGAAGCTAAGACGAGGCAGGGCTGAAGAGGACGCCGGTGGTTGTGGGAATGGCGACAGGTTAACCAGGCGTCCTCCCCCCCCCCCCCCCTCCAAGGAGATGCTTCTCTGCTCCCGCCTCACCCCCCTCCCCGAGGGGTGAGTCGTGAGGCCGTCCACGCGCCCGCAGGGGCTGTGGCCGTAACGAAAACAAGTGCTCCTCCGCTGTCCTTTCACACCCCCGACGGCCGGTTGATCCGCGACAACACTCCCCCTCGCCGCCGGCTAATGGTGTCTAATGTTACGAGAATGCGTGTAATAACCCCTGCGAGGGAGGGTGTGTGTGTTCCCGGGGCGTGGGGCTGAAGACACCCCTTGCCGCCGTTCCCACGTCACATCAGCGGCGCGGCGAACTGAGCCAAGGATTTTCTCCCTAGCGCTTCTCCCCCCTCCCCAACATTTTTTTTTCCACACAATAAACTCCTGCGCTCAGTTCGTTTGCACCGTGAAATCTTCACATTCCCTTTCCCTTCATTTTTCATCGCTCTCCCCGGTGACGTGTGTGTACATGTGTGTGTGTCCGCGCGCTCGAGCGAAGAAGGAGATTCCGAGGCACCGCGGCTTTGGAACGTAACTCGCGCAAAGCATCTCGTGACAAATGAAAATAACACTGGCGTTAAGTAACCGCCGGTAGGTTTCCGATCAGAACTTGCGAAAATAAGTATTGTTACGAGCGTACTGGGAGCACGGATGTGTGATACCTTCTAGCTAATATATGTCCCGTGGGCCCCCGGGTGAGGCGCTGCCCGGTGTCGCAGCGCATACCTTTCCGGATTAGCGTCTTCCTCTGCGCTTTCTCTTTGATTACTCAGCCTTCTGGAGGGTTCTGCGAGCTCCCTGAGGCCACCGCGTGGAGAGGCGTAATTAGGACGCCATTCTTCTGGGAGTTTCGGGCATCTAGTGCACTCTGATGACGCGACACGACAAAGGGGCGCAAGGATGTTTCAGAAGCAGGGCTGAGGGGTATAAAAGTGATGAAGCCAGCATCCGAGGCAGTGACCTCTTGGCGAGCGATAACCGGACTAAAAGCGACGGGCCTCGTGCGCGGAGACGGGTGCATCGGGACTGTGCTGTGTGCGACGGGTGAGTGAGTAGCGCGAGGCAGTGTGTTGGGACTGTGGTGCGAGGTAAGAGACAAGCCACATTCAAGCCGAGTTCCAGTGCACAGAGGGATCTGTTGACTGAACGAAATAATGATTAATTTATGGACGGACATTTTAAGTGTTTTAATTTAAATACGTGTGAATATTAATAGTAAATAAAACTGTTATTAAGAAATTAGGCAATTATTTTCGAATCTGTTTTCCTACTAGTTACAGTATCAATGTTAATATGTACCTCTTGGCTCTGGAGACATTAAAATACATTTTATGTTATTCAGAGTTATGTATTTTCAAATCGTTTGACTTAATGGGAACTTTAACTTAGTTCTTTTAAGTTTCTGTTGAGACATCAAACCAGTTCATTTAACATTTGGACTCTTTGATAAAACATGTTTAAAGGTTAATATCTTAAGTCGTCACTGTGTTGTAGTTGCAACCCCTCCCGCCGTGGCGAACTGGAATGTTCGTAGTTAGGAAACGAATTAGACGTTTCCGTAGGCCATGGGCGCAAATCTGTAGGATTTCCAGGGGGGGCCCGTGAATTCTGTGGTTTAAAAATTTTGCGCTAGAGGTCAACCGAAACAAGTCTTCTCTGGATGATAAGCTCGTATGTTATACACTTAATTTTTACGTAAGTGATATTAACAATAAAGCAGAGCAACATATGTTTTAGTAATTATTAATTAATGACTATAAGAAATGATCTCTCAAACATGTTTGAATAATTTGCTAACCTAAATACATAAAAATATCCATGAAAAAATCTATTAAAATAATATACGTGAATATAACGCTGTCCTTCCGTCTGTATGTCCGTCTGCCACCAGGCTGTATCTCATGAACCGTGATAGTTAGACACAAATACTAAAAACATAGTAAAATAAATATTTAAGGAGGTTCCCATGCAACCAACGTGATTTTTTTGTTCGTTTTTGCTCGATATTGAAAACGGCAACAGGTAGACTCTTGAAATATTCACAGAATATTTATTTATATATTCACTTTAAAATAAATGATTAAATTAAAATAAAACAAATATTTAAGGGCGCTCCCATACAACAAACGTGAAAACAGAATAAAATTTCACAAATGATGTATTTCTGTTGCCGCTATAACAAGAAATTCTAAAACAGAATAAAATAAATATTTAAGTGGGGCTACCAATCCCATACAACAGACATGATTTTTTTTGCCGTTTTTATAGATAATGGTACAGAACCCTTTGTGCGCGAGTTTGACTCGCATCACATAATTACTGCGATTCAAATGCTGTTCGTGAAATTCTTTGTTCACAGTTTTTGATGCGCCCTAAAAACCCATAGCTCCAAAGCTAATAAACGGATAAACATCAAATGAACGAATCATATTAAAACACTTAAAGACTATTTTATTTAGTAAAGGCATCAACCAGGTAAAAAAGAAAAAAACTTAATGACACAAATGAAAAATCTCGGTGATAGAACTATGAAATTTATCCTACAGCTAATTGAACCACATACATTTCTCGGCTTATTTTTAGTATAATCAGTATTTTGGCAGTGAATATTATTTAGTTAAAATATACCGCTTGATTAGTTATTAAAGAGACGCGTTTGCTTCCTTATTAACTTAAATACGGATGTGTAACGTTTAAATACTTCTTTCTCAATCTTACTTCTGTTTACTCGTGCAGTGTTACAGTTATCAAATAACAAATGTTATAAAGTGATTATCGGCCATGAATTGTGAAAATTATCGTTTGATAATAAAAGGGGAGTGATTTTAAATTCCATATTGACGAGGAAAAAAATTATTCCCTGTGTATTCACATGTAACGTACAGAGCAGCTAGCCTTACAGAATGGAGATGAGCTAAAAAAATTCCAGAAAATGGTATATAAGTTTAAGTTCGTAAATAAACTAAATTCTGCTATAATTACTGTTAAAGTATTAAGTTGTTTATTTACTGGAAAAAATAACGTTACATAATCACTTAAATAAAATATATTACCTAAATAATAGTCACTACTTATAAAACAATCAAGCTTACCAGGTGAGAATCAGATTCTGTTTTCCGTTTCTTCCGCGTCACGAAATTATCCATGTTGATGTTTGCCAAGAAAGCAGAAGACTGGCGCACACGAGAGCAAAACCACTTTAAAAACAGACTACCTGAAACCTATAATACTGTCGTTTCAGAGGACAAGGTAGTGTGGGTAACAATGGGGAGGAAATGCTAACGGAACCCTACCCTAGCTTCGTCCTTTGGAATGAACGGTTTCTAGGAATTAAGGGTTTCAAAGTTCTCACTGGAAAACTCCATACCATGGCTTTCGCAGAAGGGGTAGGGGAAAATAACTACGGAACTCGAAGGTAGGAATGTAAAGCATGTCAAAGTGTCTGTCATCGTTGTAAATAATAATCTGATATATATGTTGTGTACACCATTAACTTTAAAATCACGAAGTGGGCCTCCCCAAGGAGGGGCCCCATGAATTCCAGGGGGGGCCCGGGCCCCCCTGGCCCCCCCGGGATCTACGCCCATGCCGTAGGCTAATGAATTTTCGTTGGCGTACTTCATGGGTACAGCCTCCCCTCCTCCTTCTAAACAAAGCTGTGGTTGGTTCCTTACCGCACTCCCTGCATTGTGTTGGAGGTAAAGTGACCTCAGATGCCCTCATTGACAATACGTGAAAAAAAAATTAAATTTAACGGCCCAAACTATGATCTGTTGTCACTAACACAATTCATAATGTGTGGGAGATAGGAACATAAAGACGAGATATTGGGTTCAACAGATTTTATACCATCAATTTAATTTAACGTTTAAAATTAAAAATATTTTTCTGTTGAGGCAGATAATACACGAGGTGGTCAATTGACAGTAACATTGGGAACAATTTATTTTTGCAAAGCCTACTGAAATCCTATTAATAATATACTGGACGCTAATGACTCTACAGTGAAACATATTTAGAATAGCCAGTCATTATTACTTCGGGTATTCCACTTAATTATCGTCCATGTTTTACCAAACAAAATTTTGGAAATTGTAACATTCTAATTTTTTGACGTGACAACGTCAAATAAATCGATGAACGCCGGCTGCATGCACGAAAAAGTGTCCCATAACGCACATTGTTCCGTTTCGCTGTGTCCCGTTACGGTCATTGTACGCTTGCGCCGCATCTATCTCTCTTCCACTCGATTGGAACAACGGTCGATTTGACTTTTTCGAGACACATTAAACTTTAAACACTCCCATTCGTTTCCTACTTTTCTTATCATCTTCCTATCCCTAACAGAATAACACAGATTGGAAGAAGTTAAATAGCAAACATGTATAAAAGTTATAGTTAAAATAATCTCTTCGTTAAAGTAATAAACATATTTGAATTAATGAGTGCAAATAAAAGTAAATTTATCAATTAAATTGTAGATTTCATTTTACTCCTTTGTATCCATACAAAATAGTGATAATTCAATAAAAATGATTCAATTTTATTCATAAAAGTACGTAATCATTTCATCAATGTTTTGTTATGACGTCACGTTAAACTATCGTCCGTAAACCGACTTTACAGACAACAAATTTTTGTAATAAATATGGCGTCTTCCGTGGCTTTATGACAGCTTGTAAGAGGGGTGGGGTTTGGGGGGAGAAAACGCAAAGTCCTTGGGGCATTATTTATTTCCGGACCTGCCGTCAAGAAGTTACAATTAATTAAACTCGCGCGTGATTTGAAACAACGCGGCTGCGGAGGTCGTCGAGATCAAGCTGTGGTAGCGCTTCTCTCTCTCTCTCTCTCTCTCTCTCTCGTCCCTCCCGGCAGACAGCACGACTCGACCGCAGAGCGGACAAAGACACGGCGCGAGCTACTGCCGACATGTTCGCCGCACGAGCCGTATCACGAGGAATCGACGTAATCTCCGGGTCGACCGTGAGTGCCAGTAATTGTACTTCCTGGTGTTTGAACGTGAATACGAAATTTAAAAAAAAACTAATAAAGTTGCTTGGCTCGTGGCTTCTGGCCTCGGTCGACCTTGCGGTCGCCATCTTCATGGCAGCAGTCACCTGCGAGTTTACACCAATGCTATTACTGGGACTGGGATTTGAACCCAGAACCCTGGCACAACTGCGCCACGGAGCTCTGCAGATCACTCGCCCCACCGCGGCGAACACACGTTCCGCTAAACAAGACGCGGCAACCATCGCAGGTCACAGAGATTCCCATGGGAAGAAGCTGTGGGTAAATATGTAGAGTAGCGGTATTTGTGAAAAAATTTTTTTTAAATCTAAAAATACTTTAATTATATGCTCTTTCACTTCCTCATTTCATTAAACCCGGCGGAGAGAAGAAATTCCAAATACTTTAGGAGATATCGAATTTTTTAATTTTCATAGTTGGGCGATATTTGTTAAAAAAAATTAAAATGATAGCACAGGTCTTGTATTGCAAAATAAAAACGGCGATATCTCCTAACTTATTTGGAATTTCTTATCTCTACCGGGTTTAATGAAAAGAGGAAGTGAAAGAGCATATAATAAAAGTATTTTCGGATTTTTAACATTTTATTGCGCAAATACCGCTACACTACATATTTACCAAGCTGCGTGATTGCGAACACATTTTCCTTTAAACTCCGACCATTGATGACGTTCTGGCGGTACATACCGTAACCTTTGAGCACGAACACACATTTCGGATGGCATTTATCACATCGGTGCTACGTGTGTATCACTTGGTGATGTGAAACGAATAAGAGGTTAGCGATGTACCTAATTTAACTGTAGTAGGCATAAAATAATCAGACATTATAATGACACGATTTTCTTTTTATCATAGATGTAACTGTTAAGGAGCCGAACCTGTTTACAATGAAGTTTAACGTGAACAATATTTTAGGTTAGGAACTGTGACAGTAGTATGTTAATCTATGGTTTTATGTTTGCTATGGAAATACACAGGTGTTGCAACATTGACTACACTAATTTATTTTACTATATTGTTAAATTTAATAATTATCAAACAAAGTATCATTAGTTTAAATAGCCGGAATAAACATTAAACTAAAAAAAATATTTTTAATTTATAAGTGAAACAAATATTTCATATTTCACTAACAAGTTAGTTTATTTAACGCACACGTTAACTATTCAGTGGTTACTGGGCCTTTGACTTCACTGATCTATGCCGTGGCTCACGTGTCTCGCGGATCATAACGGAACACACAGCACGCGTTGGTTCCTGATGACGGAATGAGGTACGTGTTACGGTGTAACGTGGAGAATACCGCGAGTCTCCGCGAGTGCTCGTAGTCAGCGCGAACGTAAACGCCAGGGCGTCCCACGTAAACGAGGCCCAGGCCTCGGCCTCCTCCGGGCAATCAGCGACGAGAAGCTCGGCGGAGCGCGTGCGTGATTCCGTGTCGGGCGATCTCGGGCGCCGGCCCTCGGAGAACATTTCAATAATTCAAGCCGTCGCGCGCGGAGGGGCGTAAGAAAATGAGGGAGGGGGTGGGGGGTGGGGGGTGGGGGGTCGGCAAAGTGCTCGGCGCAATTGGTAGATATCGCGGGGTCTACGCAATCGTTATGGGAGCAGTGCGCAGGTCGAGCGAGCCGAGGGTCTGCTAATGGAACGATAGACGACAAATATAACGACTCCATAAAAATAATGCCTGCCGCGAGTAAGTAGTGGGAAACGGGGGGTTCGGGAACAGCTCGCCCCGGGTCACGCGATGCTCCAGGCTAATCAAGGCGATAGTGTGTGTGTGTGTGTTTGTGTCCTTGCGCGTGTTGTTAGTCTTCTCTCTCTCTGTGTGTGTGTCTCCCTATCCGACCCTACTCCCACGCCACCCGACCCTCTATCTCCCGCCATCCTTATCGCGTTCATCGCGACTCATTTCAATTCAAGTCGGCGGGCTGGAGGGAGGGTGCCATAATCCCCTCCCCCCCCCCTCCCCTAGGAAGAAGCATCGAGTTCAACACCCGCTCCTAAACCACAGCCCTTCGCGCCGGAAGATAAAACCGACTATGGCTGAGTGCGCGAGTAGAGTCCCGGGCGGGAAAAGTTTCTCGCGTGATCGGTAAGCGGCGATTAAAAGAAGGCTAATCGCTTATCACACTGTAATTGGTTTTACTATTTCACACGTACTTTGCGCAAAATAGATTGAAAAATTGAATTTTAAATTATTTGATTATACATGTGTAATTTATTGACTTAAGTTTGAGCAATTCTATTAGTTTAGTCATCTGCTTAAGTGATCACCAGCTTTACTTATTTTATTTAATGGATGGTATAAGACTTTTTTCTAAATCTGTGGTTAAGTGTAAGACAAGACGATCAGCGTTTTAACTTCGCCACATGAAAAAAAAATAATAAATAAATAAGGCAGCCGTGTCTCCCTAGACGCTGGTGTTTTTAACAAGGTTTTTATTAGTACAAAATCTATAAAACATGTAAAAGTAGGCCTAGAACTGCTATCATGAGGAATATGCCATAACTGTTCGTGTATTTTTCCTCCGTGGTATGTAAATTTACATCTTCGTGATGAACACTCGTACAATATATAGGCCTAATTGAAACATTCCTTCTGTTAATTTGTAAATGGTTGTTAATTTACAATTAATAAAAATGTTTCGCCTCCCCAATTTGACGTCGTTTGTATCTGTCCGTAATGAGTTCGTGGCCACCACGCACGTTATCAGGGAAACTTCACACCTTAATCCCACTCCACACGATGCCCATTTTCTGCTACACCCTCTGTTGTACCCATGGGTATAAAATTGGGCATAATATTTTGTGAGGCAGAAGAGATGGAAGATTTCTTGACTCCATACACACGATACCTGGAATGCTAACAGAAAACCATTCAACGCAGTTGCCGACCCAAGCAAGTATATCGGGGTAGGATAAACATGTTGATGTCAATTTAACCAAATACTGAAGAAAAAAAATCAAAACCAGATGTTTCTTTTAAAATCTAGTAAAATGGTAAATGATTTTTTTTTAATATTTTATGTTCTACTCTTCACTTAAAAAATAGCATCAAATTTAATTTAGTATTTAAAAATAAATACAAAGCAATTTTAAAATTAACGAGATTATATTTTTATTGGTAGGTTAGTTTCAAAATCTGGAAACATAAAATTTGAAGGATACAAGGGAAATTGGGTTTGATTCAATGTAGTTTTTTTTATTATATATATTAAAAATATTACATTATTCAGACAGTTCATCTAGCTAATTCACATTATTAATTGTGCTCATTTCATTTCCTTTTTCACTACTTACTTTGAGAAATTGAACGTAAAAATTTGTATAAACCAGTGAGAAAAAAAACACGCATATCTCGCATAACAAACTTAAAATAAAGTGAAGGATAACCATTTCGCATTTTCATTTAGGCTAATAGGTGTGGGTTTATACAATGACGTGATATTTTATTCATTTATAGCCTATGGACATTCGTTTCCTAATAAACGTAGAGATTTGATTAGAGAATTATTTTTTGTTTAAATTACTTGTGTAATTTAATTTTAATTTAAGTATAATTAAAGGATATAGGCCTACCTAGTATTAAATAATAAAACCAATGGACTGAGCTATGTATTTAATAATAATATAGCAAAGAGATAAACAAAATGTATTAATACATATTTGCTTAAAGCGCAACATGAACAATACAGTTCCCTGTTATTTAAAAAGTAAACAAAAAATGCAGTGTTGAGTTGAACTACATCAAAAATTACCCTAATAGCATCACAACCGCGCGCTCTGCCACAGTGCTACCAAAGCATATGTACTTACATAATGGAGACTGAGTTTTTTAACACTCTAATGCAATTTTTATTATGTATTTTAAAACTTTCGATTACCTATTTCTAGGATTATTTCAGTTGACCTACTATATTCCAGGGTAGTTACTATCATATAGTTTCATTTTAAATACCATTACATTTGTTACGTCCCCTAATCTTTACAAAAGGGTCTATATACGGGTTTATATTGCTAAACGTGGGCCAGCCATCTTGACGAATTCGGCTCGTGGGCACAGCAGAAAAATATAACACGTTCTATTACGGGTTTGGCTAAGACTTCAGGTACGAGAACTTTCATACCTGTGGGCCAGACCCCTTGGAACGGCGCTGAAATGTTACCTTCACGAGAGCAGGCGCGCTAACAGAAAATAAGGTATCAAAACTGCTAAGTGAATTAGCATCGTGTGGGGCTGGCTTTAGTAACCAGTTTTTCGCTAATAAATGTTAAAAGGAATACAATATCGTACTAAAATACCATCCAGTTGGCATGTGAGACGTCCCGAGTGCGTTTGTCGCCGTGTTTCCCAGCGGGCTGACTCCAGGAGGAGCAGTGGTCAGCAGGACGAGTGGGTTTCAGTGGGTCGGGAACGTAACGAAAAATGCAGCACTGTAGCGTCACTTCACACTCGAACATCTAGCGCCCCATTCTTTAGCCTGTATTCAAAAAAATTGGTTGTCTTTAAAATCGGTTTACGGACGATAGTTTAATGTGACGTCATAACAAAACATTGATGAAATGATTGCATACTTTTATGAATAAAATTGAATCATTTTTATTTTAATAATGAAAGAATAATTACTTGAAATTATGCTAGTAATCAGACTTTTAAAATGCAAGAATAATTAACCTTTATTGCCGAAATTGTTGTTGTAATAAGCAATGAAAACCACATTAACTTTTCACTTCACTTTATAAACAGTCGACGAAACAGTTCACGTGTAGATAACTTGTAATTAATTTTAAAAACTGGCGTTTAGCTATAAAGTTTAAATATAATTATGAACAAGTTTTCATATAAATAAAGTGTAATCAAATATCTATCATCAATTATATGAATCACCATAATTATTTAGTCAATTGTAACATAACCAATTATTACTGCACTCGCCGACAGATGCTACTATTTTTAATAATTAAAGAATAAATACTTGAAATTATACTAGTAATCAGATTTTTAAAATGCAAGAATAATTTACCTTTATTGCCGAAATTGTTGTTGTAATAAGCAATGAAAACCACAGATTAAAATTTGTCGAGAATATTTTACGTTTTTTGTCTTCCAGTGCTCAAAATGATATGCAATTGTGACCCCGGGCACGAAATTTTATTTATAATTAATTAATAATAACGCCCGTCGCGATAAACAAAGGAAAATATGTATTAACTAGTGCCTGGTTACCGCGGAAGCGGGTATATAGCGCGATTCTTTCGGTTCGCGTCCGTCACCGTAGATAGCAGCACCGTAGGGGAATAATATTATTTCGTTTTTATAATACGATTTTATAACAAATACGCATCCCAAATACACAAAACTTATTTATAATGTGTTACAATATTTTTTAAAACATTGTGCAAAAGATCCCGGGTGTAATTTGAATTATTATGTGTAACTGTAAAACACCATTGTTCGTACAAAAACGTATTTGAAAATTCAACATTACTTTTAAATAACCGTACCGATTGTGCTGAAAATCGGTGGACGATCGTTAAATTACATAATATTAATAATTCAAACGACGAAAACATGATTGAAAAGTCAAATCGATGGTTGTTCCAATCGAGTGGAAGAGAGATGTGGCGCAAGCGTACAATGAGCGCAAAGGGACACATCGCTGTGGGACAATGTGCGTTACGGGACACTTTTTCGTGCGTGCGGCCGGCGTTCATCGATTTATTAGACGTTGTCGCGTCAAAAAAGCTTTAGTAGCTGAATGTTCTACACCTGTAGGTACCTTAGCCGTATTCCTATAGTGCAATATGGGACACGGCCAGACTCTGTTTCTGGTGCCCGATCCGTTGCCAATCTGTTGTTCCGATTCCGCGCATGCGCAGAGCTAATTTTTTCGTTGGCTTCGTCCAGATGGCGGACCCGCGTCTGGCGGCATTAACTCGTAATTAGTCGTTTTTTTTAAGATCACCTGGGGGCCGTACCAAGGGTGTTCGTATGGCAGACCAAACTTTATGATAGAGTGTACATTCTGTACACTTTAATGGCCATAACAAGAAATATTCGCAACTTAAAAATTACCTGAGAGAATCAGAAAGGTTTGTATATTCTCTTGCGGTGGTACTGCTATCTACAGTATGTTTGCCGTAACAATAGTTTCGATGGTTGCGAAACGTCCGCTAGAATGTTTTGAAACCATTCTCTAGACTCGCGCAGGGCGCCGTATATTGAAAACGGTTGCCGATTTATTTCCTTACCGGGATTCATTCGGATTGGACACGTTCTGGAATACGGTTACGGTTGCATCCCAAACCAGGGAGAGCTTATTCGCTACCTTATACCGCCCTTGGTCACGCTCCCGACCTATCCTGCCTCCTGCAGAGAAGAGGAGCAGCAGCACTGCGGAAGGCTGCTCCGAGAGGCTGTTGTCGCGGAGGGTGACCTCCCCTGCCCCGGGTGTGGGATCGACCACGAGGTGCGCGCGTGCGCAGGCGGGCCGCGTCGTAAAAGTCACCGCCGCGGGGCGATTAATTCAATTAATGTCGGCGCCGGGATTGGCCGGAGCGCGGCCCGGGTAACACCCCCTGCCCCTCCCCGGCCCACCGCCCCGCTCCCAGCAGCCCCCGCGGCTACACGGCCGCTCTGCAGTCGCTCGTTCCGAGCGCCTGGCCGTCAGTTGTCCAGGATGTCGATGGGAAAATGTCCCAGTTTCAATGGCATATTATAAAAGTTTAATTTAGACCATTTACAAAAAAATCATTAGAAACCTGCAAAATTCGCAGATTCATTTCGTGATATGCCACAATTCAAATAATTATAGGTCCTACCTTAGCGCTGCTTCTACCACTGGTTCACTGTTAATCTGGAGTAATGAGGGCCAATTAGAGACCCTCACTCATAGAAGTGTCGAATCACAGACACTCAGTCGAGACAACTCACAAGTCAGCAGCCAATGAACAGATGGCATTTGCCCCAGTGTTGTAGAGTGTAGTAGAGTCTATCCTGGAGGTCACTGAATCCGCGAATTTCGCAGGTCTCTACAAATCATACATCAAACTGAATGTAAACTAATCTAGTTTTTCCTTACAAATGTTCAATGTGTTCCCCTTTAGATATAACGGCACACATCCAACCTAAATTCCAATTCTTCCCACACTTTGGTTAACACGTTAACTCTGGCAAAATAATTAGGTAGTGGCGGAGTGTAGACACGATTTTTTATAATGCCCCAAACATCGCTTGGCGTAACGTCAGATGAACGGGGAGTTCAGCGATAAAAGTGCTCCGTCGTTTCGACCATTACGACCAATCCAACGGTCAAGGGACATCGACGTTGAACCACTCTCGTGCAAAGAGATTCCAATGGGGAGGGTATCCATACTGTTGCCAAATAACGTTTACAGGTTCACTCTCTACTAATTGGGGAAAGAGCCAACGAAGAAGTATTCACACATGCACTTCTAAAACGGTTTGAGTTACTTTTTGTGACCTCGAATCAAGCACTACAAAGCTAACAGTTGATACTATTAAATATATTAACTGGGACTTTCTTTTATGGACATATTTTGTATGGTTTGCATAAAAGGAAGGTATATTTTTCTGCAAGAATATCATGGCTCCTTTGTTTTCTGCTGACAACATGTTCGACGTGCTTCCAAACAAAAATGGCTATCACGGGACAGTTTACCTGATAATAATAATTTGTTGAAAGTTTGCTGAGACGGGCCGTGCGAAACGGGCCACCCGTTGGTTACCAGTTGGCAACCACTGTTTTAGCCAATCGCATTCGTCACAGCTGTGACGTCAGCGCGACAAAATTCGCGGGTATGACAGTATTTCATGTCAGAAATATGTTATGTTTTAATTCCGTCACGGGTACGACGTTACTAAAATGTCAGAATTTTGTTTCGACGGTTGCATTGATAATATTACTATTCATATATTTTTGAAGGGTTTGTTTACTATATTCATTCGTGAAATCTTTTGATAATGATCTTTCAATGATTTGACGGAATGGATGTCATAGGTATGTGCATTAGTAATTACCATAAACATTATATATGTCATCGTTTACATTTGTTTGTCACACTATTAAATTCCCATTACTTCACAGTAAAGCGATATTTTGCTGTCGCATCGCGTCTTCCGCATCGCATCCGTCGTTCTACTGTGATTCCAACTTGTATAGCACATATTTGGGTTAGTTTCGTAGCCTCCGCACACAATGTAAAATTCACATTAAACACATTTTTTACTGCAACATATTTAAGTGATACGTGAAATAGTTAAGGACATCGTTTGAAGATTACACACAGATTTGCGGTACAAAATTATTGTGTCGTCACACAACATTCTAAAAAATGAATTTACACATAGAATTTCATGTTACTGGTTTATGAAATCTGAGAATTTTTCCCTCACATACATTAAAAAAAACTTTTTTTGCTGTAATATATTATTTTAAAAAAGGTTTTGAAGGTTTCGTATTTCTGGCTGCCAACATATTACAAAGCCAACTCTTACTCATTCGTAAAAGCCAACGTTCTATGTTTTCATCCTTATGCAGAGTTTCGTAGAAGTATTTGTGTGGGCTCGTGACTGTCTACTTTCATTTCTTACCGGAAGTGATTTTAATAAAGCGCGATTTGTATTGTGCCCGGGTCGTATTGAACTGCAAGTTTATGTGACCGCTTATTACATAAACAGAATGAATAACATCATCTCCAAAAGAACTCCTCACAGTAGTATACACGATTAGTAAACTGTCCGTGAGACTTGGAGCACGACAGTACTACAAATTGCATTGGGGAACGCAAATACCGCAATACGCCGCAAGAAGGAATTTGGTGTTGTATCATCTAAACTCAAGAATATTGCGACTGAGTATACATCGTCTTTCAAATGCCATTTTATACCCAGACATGTCCCGCGTGTTCTACGTTGAGGTTGGATAAGGTGACGTTGACTCCGCTATTTCCATGCCTCTACGCCCTTACGAGCAGAGCACTGAACCACTGACGTACTGGATTTTTTTTGTCAACGACGCTCATGTATGGAACTGGCTCCGAGTTGTTTTAAGAATTGTTTTAAATTCCGCAAGCTTTGATGGTCACTATCTGAATTGGCTTATCTTGCGAGTGTTCGCCACGTTACGCTTACAGATATAATCTCCGATGTTTGGTCGAGATAGTTGTCACCTTCAGGGCAGCAGTTGCCTTCAGATGTATAGCTCCCTGGCTTTATGCAAAGAGTGTGTGTATATTTATATGTGTGAATATATCTAAATAAATAATAATATTAATATTAGTTATTTCAAAACCTTAAATCTCCAAAAGTTATTCACCGATTGCTTTGAAATTTTGATACAACGTTGCATTCAAATACGAGCATGTTTTTCGATACATATGTCACACTTTAAACAGGCAAAAGATGGATAAAATATTTATAAATTTTTCTGTGTTCGCCTTTTGTTTTGTAAAGATGAAGATACAGGCAGGAATATATAGACATACCGAGATAGAGGTATAGACAGAGGAATATAGAAGTAGAGGCAGAAAGAGGGAGATAGATATAAAGATATAGAGGGATAGACAGAGCAAGGGATGTATTGAGATATATATGAATGTAGAAAGATATAGAAAGGAGATAGATTGAGAAAACGATATAAACATATACCTATATAAATATATATATAGAGAGAGTGATATGGTGATGTATGGCTATATATATATATATATATATATATATATATATATATATATATATATATAGAGAGAGAGAGAGAGAGATTTTTGTATATATAGAAGGATATTGTCAAATTTATTGAGAGACATATACAGACAGAGAGAGATGTTTTGTCTATGTGTATCTACTTCAAACAAATTACAAAAAAATATTCAAAGAGGCAAAGCAACGCATGTCGAGCATTAGCTAGTTATTTAGATGTGTGTGTGTGTGTGTGTATGTGCGAATCCTAATTATACCGACAAACTTTGGCTGCATGTTCACTAATTTAAGTGAAAACATATCCACGACATATGGTATAAGGTTCTTCACAAATCTGGTATACGCCGTTGAAGGTGCCCAGCTAAAACATTATTTTTTTATTAAATAACAAACAAACAATTCATAACGAAACGCCAAGCGTCTGGGCAATGTCTGATTGAACAAAGTTCTCCAAACACTGCAAAACTTGTCACTGAAGTAAAATTATTTAATGGACATAATTGAGGGTAACGGAATTATTTATTATGCAATTTTGTGATACGGAGGTATATTAAGGCTTTTAAATGCTGATGATTAATTAAGCTGTCAAAAGTAACGAAAAAGGTCGCCTCTTTCGGGGAAAAAAATTATAACGTAATACTTCGACGCTTGACAGGTGTGAGACGTAACTTACAGCACCTTAATGTGAATACTGAACAAGCAATAGGTACCATAAGACACCACAAGAGATCAAATGTGGCTGTACCTTCATTTGTGATGATATATCTTGTCATAAATCATAACTTTTTAATTAAAGGATGTTTTACTTGAGGTACTAGGGTTCACAATATTTAGCACGTGAAATGTAAAGAATGCATTCCAATTATGGAAGTTACTACACCACAAGACAAAACGGCTGGAAACTGGGTGTTCCGTTTACCACCGAAATACGTACATGTATCATAGCAGTAACGGGAACCAACTATGTGTTAATGTTGATCTACGAGCGGACTGCCAAAATTCCATATTTAAAACGCAATATTCAGATTTTAAGCGCTACATGTTTTTAAATGAGGTAACTAAAGTAAAACACGTAACACGTTATATGTTATGATAAGATATTTCCTCATAAATAAAGGTGACCAAATTTTTCTCTTACGCTATACGTCTGCACTTGTTTTAGTTTCATTATTAAGTCAATGTTTTTTTTTTTTTTTTTTCGAAATAGCTATCTGCTTTGGCGTGTAAGTCACTGACAGTCATTGCCCCTGATTTTAGGCATCTGTTTTAAACAGTGTGTTGTGTGTGTTACAGGCCTGCCAGGAGTCGAAGTATTTGGTTATAAATTTAACTAGTTTTTCGTGAGACCGTTGGAGAATAGTGTAGTACAAATAGACGACCTTTTTCATTACTTTTGACAGTTAAATTAATGCTGATAATATGTATGGTTAGCTCCAGCC